>NC_058133.1:93214455-93264007 GCF_016433145.1 Gracilinanus agilis | reverse complement strand
GAGGAGACTAAGCTATCACACTTTGCAGATGATATGATGGTCTACTTAAAAAATCCTAGAGAATCAACTAAGAAGCTTGTAGAAATAATCAACAACTTTAGCAAAGTTGCAGGATACAAAATAAATGCACATAAATCATCAGCATTTCTATACATTTCCAACACACTAGAGCAGCAAGAAGGAGAAAGAGAAAGACCATTTAAAATCACCCTAGACAATATAAAATACTTAGGAATCCACCTACCAAAACAAACACAGCAATTATATGAAAACAACTATAAAACACTTTCCAAACAAATAAAACTGGATCTAAACAATTGGAAAGCCATTGATTGCTCATGGGTAGGACAAGCTAACATAATAAAAATGACAATTCTACCCAAATTAATTTACCCATTTAGCACCATACCTATCAATCTACCAAAAAACTTCTTTACTGAATTAGAAAAAACTATAACAAATTTCATTTGGAATAACAAAAGAACATGAATATCAAGGGAAATAATGAAAAAAAATGTGAAGGAAGGGGGCCTAGCAGTACCAGATATTAAACTATACTATAAAGTAGCAGTCATTAAAACAATATGGTACTGGCTAAGAGATAGAAGGAAGGATTAGTGGAATAGACTTGGGGTTAATGGCATCAGTAAGACAATGTATGATAAACCCAAAGAGCCCAACTTTTGGGACAGGAATCCACTATTTGACAAAAACTGCTGGGAAATTTGGAAAACAATATGGGAGAGATTAGGTCTAGATCAACATCTCACACCCTACACCAAGATAAATTCAGAATGGGTGAACGACTTGAATATAAAGAGGGAAACTATAAACAAGTTAAGTGAACACAGAATAGTATACCTGTCAGATCTGTGGGAAAGGAAAGGCTTTAAAACCAAGGAAGAGTTAGAGAAAATTACAAAATGTAAATTAAATGGTTTTGATTATATTAAACTAAAAAGATTTTGTACAAACAAAAACAATGTAGTCAAAATCAGAAGGGAAACAACAAATTGGGAAAAAATCTTTATAACAAAAAACTCTGACAGGGGTCTAATTACTCAAATATACAAGGAGTTAAAGCAATTGTATAAAAAATCAAGCCATTCCCCAATTGATAAATGGGCAAGAGACATGAATAGGCAATTTTCAGGTAAAGAAATCAAAAGTATCAATAAGCACATGAGAAAGTGTTCCAAATCTCTAATAATTAGAGAAATGCAAATCAAAACAACTCTGAGGTATCACCTCACACCTAGCAGATTGGCTAAAATGAAAGAAGGGGAGAGTAATGAATGTTGGAGGGCATGTGGCAAAATTGGGACATTAATGCATTGCTGGTAGAGCTATGAACTGATCCAGCCATTCTGGCTGGCAATTTGGAATCATGCTCAAAGGGCTATAAAAGAATGCCTGCCCTTTGATCCAGCCATACCATTGCTGGGTTTGTACCCCAAAGAGATCATAGATAAACAGACTTGTACGAAAATATTCATAGCTGTGCTTTTTGTGGTGGCAACAAATTGGAAAAGGAGGGTATGTGCTTCAATTGGGGAATGGCTGAACAAACTGTGGTATATACGGGTGATGGAATACTATATTGCTAAAAGGAATAATAAACTGGAGGAGTTCCAGGTGAACTGGAGAGACCTCCGGGAACTGATGCAGAGCGAAAGGAGCAGAGCCAGAAGAACTCTGTACACAGGGACTGATATACTGTGGTAAAATTGAATGTAATGGACCTCTGTACCAGCAGCAATACAATGACCCAGGACAATTCTGAGGGATTTATGGTAAAGATGCTACCCACATTCAGAGGAAGGACTGCAGGAGAGGAAACATATAAGAAAAACAACTGCTTGAACGCATGGGTCAGGGTGGACATGATTGAGGGTGTGGACTCGAAACTACCACACCAATGCAACTACCAACAATTTGGAAATTGGTCTTGATCAAGGACACATGACAAAACTAGTGGAAATGCGCATGGGCCATGGGTGGGGGGAGTGTGGGTTGGGGAAGGGGAAAGGAGGAGCATGAATCATGTAACCATGTTAAAAATGAATATTAATAAATGTTAAAAAAATCATATTTTACAAGCTTATATTACTTGAAATAAATCATGCAATAATTGTGGTTTAGTCCATATATGGTCAAAAATTTAAAATGCATGTTTTAGTCAGGAATTTAAAAATATTTCCTATAATGCTACTTTAAGTATGATATGAATACATAACTTGTATGTTAACAAGGGTGGGAAATAATTTTGAATATACTTAAGATCATGTATTTGTAACTGGAAATATCTTAGAAATCATTTTACAGGTTAGAAAATAATGTACGATGAGTTTGTGACTAGCCCAATACCACACAGATTCATGAGAGCCAGAGTTACACATGAATCCAATCCTTTGAAACGAAACCTGTACTCTGGTCATAGTACTATAATGAATACTAAGAAATGAAAGGTTAGTTAGTTGGCCAGATTTATGTTTATACATGTAAAGACAACTTTATTGGACAAAAATTCTTTACATAATAAATTATATTGTTTCAAAGATAAATATCTATAAAATATTTCAACATTAATAATCAAATAAGATTTATAGCTCACGTTTTTCCTATATATAATAGACATATCAGTTTATATTACTGAAAATATTGAAAAATGTAAGTTTACATATAAATTTATTTATTTGTTTGTTTGCTCATTTGTTTATCTTCATGACAGAAATAAACAAACATCAAGTTTATTTGACTAATCCTGGAAGTTTTGAAATGTAATTATATATGATTAATAATTGGCATTTTTCTACAATTTTTTAAATTTAATTTTTCTACAATTTTTTCAGTGTTCTTATAAATTAGAGCATTTCTTTCTGCAAATGAGGAAAGAGGCATGGGGGAGCTATGTATGTACCTTGCTTACATGTAAATTGTTTACAATTGGCAGAAGTGGGACACTAACAGATTTCATGATAAAAATCGTACATTCATTTCAGTCTACCATGATGCGTCCTATCCATAAAAGGCAGAAGAGTATAATGGAAATAGTTCTTGATTTTAATTACAAAAAACCTATATTCAAATTCAAGCTTTGCAATGAAGGATAGACACACTAAAATAAATATAAAACAAAGTATATAAAGGATAAATTGTGTATAATCAATAGAGGGAAGACACTAGTATTAAGGAGGAACAGGAAAGTCTGGAAAGGCTTAGTTGGTGAGGCTTTAGCTAAGACTGAAGAAAGCCAGGGCAAGTAACTCCACCTGATCAAGTTTTAGTTTTATCCTCTATTAATTAAGAAACTGGGACTATATGACTCCAGTGTTCATAAGTTTTAAATCAATTATCCTCCTATAGCATTAAAGTGTATTAATGCTAGAAAAAATCACATAATTATAGTATTGTAAGGGTTAAACGGTAGGAGTTTGATAAGTGAGGAGAGTGGTTTGATAAAACACTTAGTTTAATTTGAGAAGTATAGGTAGAAATGCAAAAGGAGGAAAGAGAGATTATTACTCTAATACCCTATGACTGGGTCACTTAGATTAGAGTAGAATAAGTCCTCCCCTTGCCCTGTGGTTTTATCCTTTAGATTTTAAGTATAGAAATCCCTTTCCCACCTTTTAGTTAAACATAATTAAAGCTGTTAAGCACTTTTTTACCTTGCCTACTTGTTTCTAGACTCCGGCCTAGGGAGAGCAGGGTAACAGTTAAGACCAACTGCCATTCCTATGATAAATCCAGTGAACTCCTTATCCTTGTCCAGTCTCTCCTACAACCCAGAGTGTATTGCCACAACTATTAGATTTATTGTAACATCCCTGGTGTCTCCATTATTTATATCTTTTCTATAGAAGCTTCTGTTGTGATTGGACATTCAAACTAGGAGGGAGGTACAGAAAGTGACACATAAGTAACTCCTTTAAAAAAAGAGAGTTGAGTGAGTCAGGGGGGCTTCTGGAAAAAAAGGGCTTCTGAAGAAGGAGGTCTTCTGGAGGAGAAGCTCTTGTGGTTCGTGGAGGAGTGCTGGCTGGGACCCTGAGACCTTGGTGAGACCATTTTTAAATCTTCCTTTGGAATTCTACATGGTAAGTTTAAAGACTGAATCTTCCTGAACTTCTCTTAAGGAAATTCCCTTTAATAGACACTCTGTGACTGAAGCTTTTGCTTCATTTGCCTCTGGGCCTCTCCCCTCCCCACCCCTGCCCTCCGGGCCTCTGGCCCTTTAACTCTCTGCATGGGTTAATTAGATCTACCTGGATTAACTAGGGGATCATAGTAATTTACCTACTGTGTTAGATTCTTATTTCCTTATTTCTTCCTCTTCTCAATTGTAAATAAACTTCTATAAAAGTCAATTTTGACTTGAGGTTATTCCTTAATTGGGGATTTTTTCTCCTGGTGACCAATCTTTAATATATTCAACCAAAAACCCCCTTTTCCCCATTACACATGGAATTCCTCCAGTTCATTATTCCTTTGAGCACAATATTCCATCACCAACAGATACCACAGTTTGTTCAGCCATTCCCCAATTGATGGGCATAACCTCATTTTCCAATTTTTTGCCACCACAAAGAGCGAGGCTATAAATATTTTTGTACAAGTCTTTTCTCCTATGATCTCTTTGGGGTACAAACTCAGCAGTGGGATGGCTAGATCAAAGGGCAGGCAATCTTTTAGAACTCTTTGGGCATAGCTCCAAATTGTCATCCTGAATGGTTGGATCAGTTCACAACTCCACCAGTAGGGCAGCAATGTCCCGATTTTTTCTACATCCTCTCCAACATTCATTACTCTCCCCTGCTGTCATTTTAGCCAATCTTCTAGGTGTGAGGTGATACCTCAGAGTTGTTTTGATTTGCATTTCAAGGTTGATCAGTTTGCATTTTGGTGGGAGCTATTTCATCCCCTTAGAGCATGGAAATGTCCAAATCTCAGGTACCTTCAATAATGCACCCTATTGTGGGGTCCCTTCCTTCACCTGGATTCGTTTTGATTTTTTTTGTCCTTTTGAGATATCAGGAATGGGTGCGTGGTAAGAAGAGTTAAGTGCCCTGCTGCTACTCTGCAGCTATCTTAACCCAGAAGCTATGCTTGTTTTTAAAATTGTCTCTACTCTTATGAATGAAAGATGATGTTTATCTATACTTTAGTTATTAGATATCATACTAGGTGATATGTAATTTATAAAACAATAGTTTAGTAAAATCTAGTAATTTGCCCTGATTTTATAAAAATGGAACAAAATTATTGTGTCATTTAAAATCACTTGGGATACTTGGAACTATATTTCCCATGATGCCCAGTGGGTTTCCTGTTTTGGATTATGTATTGAAGGTGAGGGACTGTTTTAAAATAGGGGGAAGTGACTTTGAACTTCCTCTTTAGCTACCTGAGCGCGCGGAGAGAGGAAAGGTAAATGGCTGAGGGTGAGGTTGGAATAGGTTTCTTATAGGCCCGTGGTCAGTTTATCTCTATCAGCATGGCTTTTATTAAAATACTATTCTTCCTTTTGATCTCGGCCCTTATCATTTTTAATTGTAACATTATCTCTATATTAATGGTGAATATTTAGAGACATTGGTCTGAAAGATAAAGTCTATACATCAGAACACTTTAAGTCCAATTTTATTAGGAAGAATGTGATTTATTTTAGTCTTATTCTGGCAATTATAATCATGCACTATTTCCATTTTCCATAGTTTTGTACTATATAGTTAAATGTTTAAAGTAACATTATTAATGGCATTTGAGTTTGTGCCCTGAAAATGGACTATTGACAGATAAATGTACTGTTAAATGTAATGGTTTATCTTTATTTTAAGCCAATATTGGAGCCCACACACATATTCTTTCAACTTGGAAACAGCACATGCCTTTTAAAATGTGAAATGTGATTTTAAACCTGATTGATTTCACTAGTGCTGCATGAGTTGGTATCATTGAGTCATATGAAACTAAGATTTCTGAGTCATTCTGGGTTAAATGAAAGTTCAGGAGGAATCTCTACATCCAAATCCCTTTTGTTTTGGTTGGTTGAAAATTTGGAAATCCTTATTGCTTGGGGGAAAGGAGAACAACATGAACACATACACATGCAAAAATATTTTCTCTTTTAAGCCTATTTGGTTTTGAGAAAGAATTATGAATCGGGATAAATTAATGGAAAATTGCATATGCTAACAGCCCACAACCCATTTCAGAAAAAAGGAATCTTTTTTGAAGTTTTTTTTAATATCCTAGCTTTGTGCCCTAATATAAATTAATATATGTAAAACACTTTGACAGTATTAAAGCTCAATATACATTATTATTTTCTTTATAAATAATAATAAAGACAAAAATTTTACTCTTCATTCACAGCATTATTGGAAACAAGCTAAGGCTTCTGACATGGCAAATTCAATACCATTTGTTAGTTTTGGTATCACCCTTGAAACTCCTTAAGAACCTGGGCTCTCTTCACAATGGAACATATCTCAACCATTCTGGCCCTCCTTTCCCATTGATGAGTGCCTGTGGCCTCCATTTCAGGGAGGCACACATTGGCCAGTCTTTATGCTTCTGACTTTCCATATGTCAATTCCATACCCCTGTGAAAGTACCTTCATCCTCTCCCATATGTGCTGGAAACTGTCCTAAATGTCAGGGATATAAATAAAGAAATCACATATGCAGAATTAAGTATTTTTTTTAAAAGAGAGAATGCTAAAGTTATTGGGATGACCTGCAGAATATCAAGAAAGTTTCATAATAGGTACTAGCTAAAGCAGTGATGGCAAACCTTTTACATATCAAGTGTCATACCCTGTCCTACCCATCCCCCTCTTGGTTCAGAGACCAAGTACCATATCCTACCTCCCCCTCCTTACACCAGAAAGGAGAGGGAGGTAGCACTCCCATAGGACTGTTGGGAAGAGGGGAGGGTCATGTGAAAAAATATCCTCAGGTTTACAAAGAGGGGGAAGGGAGCATTTTGCCCCTAGTCCCTCTGGCTTTCTAGTAAGAAACTCTTGTGGGTATCAACACTCATGCCCACATAGAGGACTTTGCATGCCTTCTCTGGCATGTGTGCCATAAGTGCACCACCACATATATAAAGTATAAAGACTTTGAGATGTCGGAATGAAGAGAACATGAATTCCTAGAATGAAGAATGGCTTGTGCAATAGAAGAGAAGCAGTGGTGTAGGAAAGGAAAGATTTGAGGACAACTGTTAATTTCCAAAGGAATTGTAGAGTATCAAACTTTATTCCAAATATTCTTGTTTCCTCATAGTTGGAGCTTTTTATAGTATATGGTAGAACATGTAAATTTAAAAGTAATTATAGTCTCTAGTGTATTCAAGAATGGGTTAATAAATTCAGTTTATTTTAAATTCTTCCTTATTGCTTCTATTTTATTGATCTACTTATATTTCTGAAGCCTGAGTTTTTTTGTGATTAATTATGTTTAACATATTTTTGAATTCTAGAAGTGCTTCAGATATACTTTTTATTATTTACATTGAAATTCTACCCCGTTTTAATCTTCACATGAATTTGTTATTATTTTGCAAGTCTATAAAATATATCATTAATAATTGGATATACATAGGACCAAGTTAATTAAATTAATCTAGGTTGTTACATATTTTTTATCATATTGACAAGGCTCAGAAAATAGTAATAAATATTACCCTAGTGATTTAAAAGTATTTCTTTATCCCTTTAAAATTTTATAAAGTGTGCTCTTTACATTCACCACTTCTCATTATTATTGACTAGCTCTTCTTTTTCATTTTCATTTCCCATTCTTTGATACTTTCCTGTTTTTAAAATCATTCTTCAAAAGTAATCTCATGAGATCCCTTTGGTTCAACTACTGTCTCTATGCAAATGACTCTCAAATATACATGTATGGACTTCTGTCTCTCTCTTGAGCTCCAGGTCCCCATATTGAACTGTTCAATGGAAATATATCCCTCAATGCCCCACAGGCATCTCAAGTTGAAGGTTTTCCATATCAAATATATTATCTTTTCCCTTTAATCTACTCTTAACTTTTAAAAAAAGTTTTTAACTTTTTACAGATCACACGTCAGTGCAATTTTCAATAATTGTTTTCTGGCATTTTTTGATCAGTATTCTCTTCTTCCTTCCCAGAATTCCTTCTTCCCCAAGATAGCAGGAAATATAAGTTATAGATATGTTATTATATAATACATATTACGATGTTGTGAAAGAAGGCACATATCTCTCCCACTAGAGAAAAATTCATGGAGATATAAAGAACTGAATCCTACAATCTGCACTCAAACTTCTTCAGTTCCTTCTTTATCAATAGTTAGCCTTTTTCATCCTGAGTCTCTTGGAATTGTCTTGGATCCTTGCATTGATCATAATAGTTGTTATTCATGGTTGTTTGAAGGGAGTTGCCCTCCACATTATGTTGCTTTGTTTGACTGTATTAACCAGGGACCTGAAGATCCTTTACCATTGAGATGTGCAGGTATAGACAGGCCCTCAGAAAAAGGAAGTTGAAACCAATGAGATTGAAAACTGATCCACAGACATTGCCCCCTGGGTGGTGCCAGGTAAATTAAGGAACTATCATTGGTTCCTGAGATGTGACATGGGAGAGCTAGTGGGTGGAGAAAACTGTTTATAAGGAGAGACCAAGGCACTGCTCAGGTTCTCTTGTGTTCTTCTGCCTGGAATTTGGAATCTTAAAGAACACATGTTGGTGGTGAGCTTCAATCCATCAGAATGGGGTTTCCCTCTCTTTACTAGCACTACTTTGATGTAATAAAGCTACTAAAACTACTAGCAGCCTCATAATTTAATTTTAACTATTACATGGTTGATCATCATACTTTATTGCTATTACTATGAACAACGTTCTTCTGGTTGCTCACTTCATTTTGTAGCACTTCGTATGAGTCTTCCAAGTTTTGTTTTGTTTTTTTTTTTATGATCATCTTCTTTCTCATTTCCTATGGCACAATAACATTCTATTAATCTATCTATTACCTTTCTTAACTTAATTATTTCTTATCATCTTTCCACTCACCTAGACTTACAATATTGGAATCATCTCCATATTCTACTCTCCTTTATACTCTATATCTAATCAGTTGCTAATTGTTTTAGATAGCAATATATATGAAATGTGTTGAGAAATTCACTATATACATATTATCATAATTATTATTACTTAATAATGTCATATATATTTTGTCCTTCTCTCTTTTCACACACAGATGCCCTAGTGCAAGCTCTCTTTAGTGTACTAACTTTAGTGCACATAATAATGTTCTAATTTGTATCATTATTTCCAGATTCTCCCTATCCATCCTCAACAGCTGACAAAATGATATTCTGAAAGTAAGTGTTGCACCAGAATATTTCCTGACTCAATGAGATTCAGATGCTATTTATTGCCTCAAGGATAAAATACAAACTCCTCTTTTTGGCATCTAAAACCCTTCAGAACCTGGCTGCAATCTTACCTTCCCAGGCAAATTGTGCATATGGCTTGTTTCTACATAGTTGCATTTTGTCTTCACCATTAAACTGTGAGCTCCTTGAGATCAGGGACTATATTTTGCATTTTTAAGAAACAAGAGTTTCTAGCACAATTCCTGTCACATAGAAGGAACTTAAATATTTAATGACTGATTACATTCTAGTTTACTTAAGGATCTCTACATAAAACAAAAAATTCCTTTTATAACTTTGTATAAACTGATTCCCAAATTTTGAACATTCTCCTTCCTTAACTTCTCAGAAGTCCTAACTCTCTTAAAATTCAGATCAAGTACCATCTTTCATATGAGCTTTTTTAGTGGATCACTACACGTACTTCTCTCTTCCTCAAAAAATTAGTTCTTGTTTTTGTGTTTTTATTAATATGTATCCTCTTATTTTCCTTAGTAGAAGTTAGGTTTCTTAAATGTGACATTGTTTTTTGTATTTGTAAACCAAGACCCTAGCATAGTGCCTGGGACATGGCAGATGTTTAATAAATGCTTATTTAATTGAATGACCTAATCCTTGACATACCTTAATCTTAGTTAAATATAGCTTTTATTTCTAAAGTAAATTCTTTCAGATGAAATCATCTGTACTGTCTCCATGTTTCTAAATGACATTGATCATGACATCATCTTTAAAAGCCCTGCTACCAATGATGAAAAGACACAATTATCTTATTGTTTATTCAAATAATGTAAAAGCAAACATGGAAATGTTAGTGAACATTCATGTAAGTGAAGTTACTGAAGTATTTGTATCACATTTATATCTGTACAAAATTGATTTGTTTTATATTGCTTTCTAAAGCTTTCATTCTATCTTGAAAGTCTTACCTTTATCTATATAATTTATATGCTAACTATTGTATTAATGAAGCAAATATTGTAAAAGAAGGCAGTGGAATATATTATTTGGTGAGAAGAATCAGGTTTGCCCTGATTTGTACTAATAATGTGGCATCGGATAAATTATTTTTTCTCTCAGTACCCCAGACAACTCTCTGAATGTATAAAAGCCTATCTACATCTGTGGAGGAAGTCTCCACCCTAGGATTTCTTCATGCTGATGAAATCATTGGTCTTGAACTAGGGCTTAGGAAGTCCTTGTCAACAAGAAGCTGCAAAACATATTCTAAAGGTTTTTGAAAATTTTTCTATATTTAAGTGATTTCAAGTTCAATTAATTTATAATGAAAATTATTAAATATAACTCCACCAGTAACAATGACTCAATTTCAATTCTTTATTTAATCCAAAAATACCTATTTTGTTTGCTTTATTTTTACCTTAAAAAAAGTAACTGAAAGAAGGAAAGTTCTTAAATTTTAGTAACCATTAAAGAGAAAAATAAAAGTGCTAACCTTCCAATACTTTTATCTCTATTTTGAGGTCATTTGAGACTAGAAAGTGGAATTTCTATTTCCTACCTGTCAGTATTTAAAGTCAGTATTTAAAGTATGACCAAGCAGATAACTAGATTTCCTAAACTTGTATGTCTTTGCCTCCCAAAAAAATCTTCTCAAATTAAAACATAAATATCTGATTTCATCTTTTTGTCCATCCTTTCCCCCTTTCTACTTCCCTGTCTAATGAAATTCTTTCCATTCTCCTAAATTCTACTGTTATCACCTCCAAGAAACCATCTTGGATCCCTTTAGCTTTAATGAATCTCTTCCTCCTCTAGTCTGTTAAAATACTTTGTAATTCTGTTCTGTACTTACAGTAACAGTGGTTAGGAACAAAACCTGTGATTTCATTGATTTAGGGTACTACTGTCTGAGGAAATGCCTTCTACAAACATATACCAGAAGGTTAGCTACTACTCGTAATCTGAAGGAGATGCTGAAACTAGTGAAATGATAAGTGGCTTGGACTAGATTATAGATCTAGTATTGAGGTAAGACTTGAACCCAGGTTTTCCTTGCTCCAAGGATCTCTCTTCATCCACCACTCTTCTTTCATAACTGACATTCTCATTTGTCTTGTATTTCTTTGTACACTTGTTTTGTGTAGAACCCATTGAAACAGAGTAGATTATAAATTTCTTGAGCACAAGTACAAATAGTTTCATCATCTTTGGATAGGTCAATAACTAGAACACTGCATTGTATGTAATTGGCATTTAGCAATATGTTTAATTGGACTGAACCAAACCTGAATTCAGTGAGAACTATTATGTAGGTCTGTCTTCTTGTTTTTCTGTATTGAACAAAAAGTATACATACATGCTGTAGATTCTACTAAGTCACCAACTTCTTTGAGGCTATATAATATTTTGGGGGGCATGGAGCCCAATCACTAATAGGCACTAATGACTAGGAAGATTAGAACTTACTCTAGTTCTGAGCCCTTCTTATGATAATCTGCAATGGGCAGTGGTGCAGAAGATGACTATTTGTAAGTTCAGAGAACCATAGAGGAGGTAAAAAAGTGTTAAATTCTCAATCACGGAAAAATTGAGTCTTGAAATTGTTTGATGAAAGAAAATAAACTACATTGATATGAATCAGGCCTTGTTAACGACATTTTGTGTTTTAAACTCTTCAAGATCTGTGTTTGTAAAAACTGATCACATTCACTGTATCTTTTTCGGGACTTCATTCTGTTCACTTAAGCAAATTCTCATGGGACAAGGCGGTATTACAAGAAAATTGGTCACTTTATCTTAATGGGAATATTGGGGTGGATACAACTATTTTAAATGATCTTTGGGTAGAATAGCCAATAAAAGACCATTAGAAATATCCCAAGTTTTAAAATTATGAGTTTCAGAAGACGGCCTATATTTTTTTATTCTTCCTATATTTTTATTCTAATTTATTATTATATTATATATGTATATGTAATTATTATCTAATTTATTCTAATTTTATTTTTTCATCAACAAGCATTTATTTTCCCTTCTTACTTCTTTGGAAATCAAGGTGGGAAACTTCTAGTAAGAAATATCAATAGAAAAGCAAAACAAATTCTCAAATTATCCATGTAAAATGTCTCATTCTGCATTCTGAATCATTACCTCTCTGGCAAAAGGTAGGTATTCTTTGTCATTAGTGTCCTGGAATTGTGATTGCTGAATACATTTTATAAGACATCTTAGGTTTTTCAAAGGTGTTTCTCTGTGCAGTACTATATAAATTAGTCTCCTTGTTCTGTTCACACTGTATCAGTTCATAAAAGTCTTTCCACAATTCTCTGAAACTGTTTCTTTAATCATTTCTTATGGTACAATAGTGTTCCATTATAATCATTCCATAACACAACAATGTCTTCAACCATCTCCCAGTTGTTATACCCTCTCTTACAGTTCATTTCTTTGAGATTACATTGAGAACTAATATATAATGATTGGGGACATAGACCCTAAATGATTACTCTAATGCAAATATCAATAATATGGAAATAGGTCTTGATCAATGACACATGTAAAACCCAGTGGAATTGTGCATTAGCTACAGGACAGGGTTGGGAGGAGGGGAGGACCATGGAAAAATGTTCTTAATCAATTAAATAAAATATTTAAAAAGAACTAATATATACATGTATACATACATACACACACACACACACATATATATATATATACATATATATATATATATATATGATTCCTTTCTGTTCTTTCTTTGATCTCCTTGAGGTATAGTCCTATTAATGTTATCTATGTCAATGGATGTGCACATTTTAGCAATTTAGAGAAAATAATTACCAATCGCTTTCCATATTGACTGGACCAATTCACAATTCTACCAAAAAGAAGGAAGCTAGGTGGCTCACACTTCCTAGATGTATGAACCTGGGAAAGTCACTTAACCCCAATTGCTTATCATTTATCATTCTTCTTCTCCTACCATGTAACTGGTACTTAGTAATTCTTAGACAGAAAGTAAATGTTATAAAAATACAATACTACCAAGAATAAGGAGAAAGAAACATTTTTTTTTTGTAAAACACGCTATGTGCAAGGCATTGTGGAAAGAATTTAACAAATAGTATCTCATTTGATCCTCATTCCATGAGATAGGTGCTATTATTAGCCTCACTTTGTAGTTGAGGAAATTGAAGCAAAATAGAGGTTAAGTGACTTGGCCAGGGTGAAACATATACTAAGTTTCTAAGGATGCATTTCAACTAAGGACTTTCTGATTCTATGCCCAGTATTCTCTATTCACTGTACCACATAGATGCAGAATACAAAAAAGTTCTTGTCTTCCCATAATCCCTTAAATATTTCTTACTTTCCTTTGTTGTGAACTTTACCAATATCGAAAGTTGTATCACTTTGCATTTTTCTTGTTATTAGTGATTTGGTGCATTTTTTCATATATCTACTATTTGCTTGGATTTCTTACACTGAAATTATTTGGATATAATGTTCTTCAGAGTTTTGGGGGAGGTGTTATTTGTTTTTACTTTGTTTTGTTTTCATGAAGGAATAAGTGGATTTAAGATTTTGATGCTAATTTATTAATTATTTTTCTAAATGTTTTCCTCTCTCATTTTTTTCATATTACCCACATATCACTCTTGTTTCCTTTCCAACTCTTTCTTAAGTCACTCTCATTTTATTTATAAAATCATTATTTTATCTCTAGTTTCATCTTTTCAAAAAATTAGTTGAACTTGTTCTTAAACTCTAAAACAGCGCATACCATTTTATCCAGCAATACTATTACTAGATCTTTATCCTAAAGAGATAACAAAGTTCAAAGGACATATATGTACAAAAGTATTTTTTTCCAGCTCTTTTTATGGTAGCAAAGAATTGGAAATTGAAGAGTTTTTCCATCAGTTGAGGAATGACTAAAGAACCCATGGTATTTAGTAGTGATGGAATACAATTGTGTTATAAGAAATGATGAGTGGGTTCATCTCGGAAAAATCTGGGAAGACTTACATGATGTGATGCAAGATGAAGTGAGGAGATTCAGAAGAACATTGTGTAAAGTTTTAGCAATATTTATTGATGAACTGTAAATGACTTAGTTCTATTCACCAATACAGTGATTCAAGACCACCCATGAGACTGTAGATAAAAATTCAGTCTATTCTTTGAGAAAGAAAAATGAAGTCTGAATGCAGATTGTAACATATTACATTTCATTTTCTCTTCTTTTTTTAAGGATCTCTTCCACAAAATGAATAATATGGGAAAACATTTTATATTATTGTGCATGTAAAAGCTATACCAACTTACTTACCATCTCAGGAGGGGGGCAAGGAAAGAGTGATGGAGGTAGGACCAGAAGAAGGGGAAAAATTAGAACTCAAAACTTTAAAAAAATGAATGTTAAAAATTGTTTTTATATGTAATAGGAGAAAATATTTTATAGATGAACTTATTCCTTAAGCTGTGTTTTTCTCTGAGGTTAAATTTTAATTATTTGGAAGTCATTTTCTTCTCCTGGGGTTATATCTTGAGCATTCCTGTCACTATAATAGTTCTTTATGGTAAGAGTCCATTTTAAAAAAATTCTCATTCTTTCAGACTTACTTTCTGACTTTAGACTTTGTAACAAAAGCAGATTCTATACATCACTCCATACAATGTTGATTCCTTCTTTGGAACAGTTTTGTGTCCTCTAGGGTCTTGCTTTTTATTTTGGGTATTGAGGTTTTTTCCAGGATGTCAAGGACAGCACAGGCTGGGGTTCTACGAATTTCCAGTGGTTCTATGTTTTCTACACTTTTCTCAGGGCATAGAATATGACTTAGGACCAACTTCCCCTTTCCGTTCTCTATAGGCACAAACATGTTCTTTTCCTGCTTCTGTGCATGATGAGTATGCATAACTAGGTTGGTTCTCAGTGTACTTAGACTTCTTCATCTGAAAATAATTACTTACTAATTTGTTGGTGTTATATTTTGTGTTTAGGGTTATGGTTGGTGTGTTTTCTAATTCTTTGGGTAGACATTTTAGATAGCTGGTGCTATGTTGCATATAGAAGAGAGCCTGAAGTCTGAGTTCAAATCCAATCTCAGAATTTACTACCTCTGTGATCCTGGACAAGTCATTTCACCTCTCCTATGTCTCAGTTTTCTCAACTGAAAATAATAGCACCTACATAAAAGGGATATTGTGAGGATTAAATGAGATAATATTTGTAAAAAAGAGCTTCGCAGAATGTCTGACACATAGTAGGTGCTATATAGATGCTTGTTCCCTACCCCCACCTCATCTTGGTGTACAGTTAGATAAGAAAGCATGATTGTACTCCACACTTGCACTCCATCATCTTTTATGGTCTTTCTGGATAGTATTTCTTTCAGAGTTGTGATTGTCAATTTCCTATGTTGTCATGGCAGAAGAGTCTCTTTAAACACAATAGGAGTTAGTCAATATTTGACTTCAGTCTGCAATCCACCAAAATAAACTCAGTACAATATTGTAGGTATGCTTGAAATAATTTGAGTTTTGATACTGTTGTATGCTTCTAAAAACAATTTACCTATTTCCTTCCTAAGCCTTTTCTCTCTAGGGAAATGCCAATTTCAAAAGTCAATATGGAATTTAGGAGTGGAAGCATTAATCAACACATTTTCAAAAAATAGAATAATATTATACTGTCACTTAAGTAAGTGTAGGTGATATATCTCATGCTTAAAGATTCATTTTAAGAAGGAACTGGGAAAATTGAAGCATTTCCAGTAGAAAGTAATAAGGATGAGGAGGGTATTTAAAATCATTAGGATCAAGTAAAAGAACTGTTGATATTCACCATGATGAAAACCATACTTGGTATATATTTGCTGACTGGAAATATTTGAAGTTTTGTCATATGCAAACAAGATTCAAATCCTCTTACTTGGATCTTTTTTAAACCCTTGTACTTCAGTGTATTGTCTCATAGGTGGAAGATTGGTAAGGGTAGGCAATGGGGGTCAAGTGACTTGCCCAGGGCCACAGAGCTGGGAAGTGGCTGAGGCGGGGTTTGAACCTAGGACCTCCTGTCTCTAGGCCTGACTCTCACTCCACTGAGCTACCCAGCTGCCCCCTCTTACTTGGATCTTAAGTTGGAATTTAGAGTGTTAAGAAGACAGAGTTGAGCACAAGGAAGAATTGGCCCTAGTTAGGTGCTGTCCAGGAGGAGAAAGGGCTGTCTGGGGAAATACTGTATTCACTCTCAATGGAACTCTTTAAGTGAGAGGTGTATGAGGATCAATTCAGTTTAATAAAGCTTCTCTGTCAATGCATTTGGTAAAGTACTATAACTAGTAGAGGTTTATGTCAAAACTGAGGAGTAAGCTTATTCCTCCTGCTCTGTACTTTTGTATATAGATGACCAGGAAATTTTGGCAGTTGTTGGAAACAGCCCCCAGCACAAATTAAATCTCAAGGAGTGTTTCATTACTTTGAAATGAAAAGCCAACATAGGCTATATTACTCCTACACAACTGGGATGTAATTCAAGTAAAAGCAGAGAATGTACAAAGTTCTATTAAAATAATGAAGTAACACTTCTGGTGATTCAGCTAGGCATAAATGATACTGCTAGAAAGAAGTTATACGAAGTTGACAAAGATTAAAAAGGCTTTGGTAAGAAACTAAAGACAATAAGGCCACAGCTGTTCTTTCCTGTTTAAGGGGGAGAAAGCTGATTTGGAAGGTTAGCATTTGGCTTATAAGATGGCTTCTGAGAAAGAGATTGGATTCCTGGATCATGGCCTAACTGGTTCCTTGATAGGGATGGAGTAACTAACACAAGCTGATAAGAATGTATTTTATAAACCAATGAAATACTTTGAAAATATAAATATTTGGAGAATTAGAAAAGAACTCAGTAACCAATTAGTCAAAACAGATATGCCTATCTTATTGCTCAACAACTGGTTCAATCTTTGCTCTATTTCCAATAAGAAAACAACCAGTATCCCCCAAGGTGTCCTGTTAAACTTTTAGACAGTGCTATACGTTATGAACTTTTCCCTGACAGCATTTAGTTTTCCTATTTAAAATTCCTATACATTACTCATGGTTCTGCTCTCTGGGCTTACATACAAAATGCATAAAGTACTCCTTCACATGGTATTCCTTCAACTGATGACAGATATTTAACAATTAAATAATAATTTTGAGTTTATGATAAAAATGCTAGTATAAAGTGTTATATTGAAATCTCTGGGAGCTTGAAGATCACCTTTGATTGACAAATAAGTCAGTTGGATGGAATGTTCCCAGGGAAGTCATGCGAGAGGCAGGAGGAGGGGCAGTTGAGAATCCTGCAGAAGTTCTGGGTCTTTGACCTGTGCTGAGGCTGGAGATCGGGGATCCTGGTCTTGGAGTGAGAGGGTGCAAACATCTCTCTGCAAACTCTTCCTGTACTAGAGATACCGTGCCAACCTGTACCTGACCACCACCTTGGTGTCTACTGCCCCTAGATATTAGGAGTTACATCATCTAGATATCTAGGTTTCCCAGGGCCCAGGAGGGATTCGGGAAGTGGGCAGGAGACAAAGAAGAGGGTGGAAAGGGTGGAAATAACTCAACTGTAAGGCTGAAGATCTACTGAAGAGAAGTCAAAATATCCAACAGTTTACCTACTCTGGTTTAGTCCTGGCCAGGCTGAACCAGAGGGAAGCTACATTGATTCTTCATCTGCCAGCAGTTGAGATTTCATTAGTAATCATTAGAATAGGGTCTCCTATACCACAGTCCTTTACCCCTATACTTCTTGTTAATATAAAGTTTAAAGTACCTTCCTAAAGCAGTGTCAAAGCTTGTTTTGGGAAGGGAGAAATTGCAGTCAGAATACAAGGCATAATCCTAGCTAAAGAGCCAAATCAACTTATCAATTAACCCCAGGTGGGTCCTGAAGGGATATACCTCTTAGACCTGAAGGATCCTGCCTGGGCAACTGTTATAAGGGAGAAGGGTCATCTTATTTCTCTCTGTACATCAATTTATTATCTCAAATAGATCAAGAGACCTCCCAATAATTATAACAAAAGACAATGAATATGATGTTTTTGTTGGTATGCTTATATATTTTTGAATTCTCAATACTACATGGGGGATTTAAATAAAAACTAAGCCAAATATTCTATGAAAGGGGAGGAAATTTTCATTTTTAGAGAGACTACACAACCTGAAATTTTAATTATATCCAATGATATAGGTTAAAATTAACCCTCGTAGTTAGCCTTTCTTCCCTCTTTAACTATATATATGCATATATACATAAGTGTTTATATATTTTCATAGTATCATATATTTAGAGAAATATGGGACCTTAGGCAAAAATCTAGCCAATTACTTATTTTATAAATAAGGATGCTGAAAGTCAAAGGTAAGTTGGTGCCCAGTCATGCAGGTAATAAGGAACAGAGGTAGGATTTCAACCCCAATGTCATCATGTAAAAACTACATTTTTGGTTCTTATTATTGCTTTGGCTTTCTCTCCCCCACCCCACTGCAAAACTCTCTAAGGTACAAAGAATTCTCTCAACAAATAAATATGCTCCAGTTAAATACCTAAAGGAGGAACAAATACTGGTCTATGTGAGATCTGTGCCTTCAGGAAACTGGAACAAAATTTTTAAACCATGGGCACAGTAAAGTTATATACTGAAAGACTTGGGAATCACATTCTCAAACCATGGACAAGAGAAGGTGAGATACTAATGCTGTTCATATATGGCATAATGCTATCATGTAGGTAGCATGATGAATACAATTTTTACATTGAGTCAACTTGATTTGCATCCTGTTTTATGCATCTATAAGTTACAAATCACTATATCAGCCTCAGTTTCTTCATCTTTAAAACTGGAACATCACTACCTTGCATAGCTTTTTATGAAACTCAAATGCTGTAAAGATGTCATATGTGATTGTTAAGCAGTTGGCAAATTTTAACATAACATGCATATATATACACATACATAAACACATCATATATCCATACATATCCATAGTTTCTATTTTTCCTATTATTATTATGGAGCTATAGCAAAAAATATACCTAATATGCTTTATTCATATAAAGGATCCCTATTTAACAAAGATACCTCATGAAAAGAAGCAGAGTGGATATTCAGAAGCAAGGTTGTGATGAGCATACAATCAAACTTAAGGAGACAGAAGGAGAAATCAACAAAGAGAAGGACAGAATGCATCTTGTAGTAATTATCTGCAAAATGGTAGCAGCTGTTCAAATGTTTGGATGATTGGGATTTCTGGGAAGTCCAGACAGAAACATATGGTGTGGTTCATCATGAAACTGTTTTAAGGCATCTTTATGTGAATGTTTCCTTGTTTCTTCCCTGTGAAAGTTAAGCAGGTATACTGATATCCTAGATTACGTGATATTTTCCCCAAAATGTAAATCTAACTATCATGAGGACAGTTCATCTCAAAATATTAATAGTACAACATGATAACTTTTTCCCCTCTGATAAAATAATAATATGTTTGCAATTAACATAAAAATCTTTTCATTTTTTTAATTAATTTTTTTTAAAAACCCTTAGCTTCCATCTTGGAGTCAATACTGTGTATAGGCTCCAAGGCAGAAGAGTGGTAAGGGTAGGCAATAGGGGTCAAGTGACTTGCCCAGGGTCACACAATTTGGAAGCGTCTGATGCCAGATTTGAACCGTCTCTAGGCCTGGCTCTCAATCCACTGAGCTATACACCTGCCCATAAAAAATCTTTTCACTTGATTTCCTTGTTATGAACATATACAGATTATGTGAACAGAGAAATTGCCCTTTGGCATTTCCAATTTATATGTGTTTGCCTATTTTTGACATTTAGAATTGGAATCATTATTAATGATAAAATTTCAAAGCACCAGTCTGGGAAGTGGGCAAAGGAGGCCAAGAAAAGTTGGCTTGGTCTTGGTTTTATGAACAAAATAAAGCACCAGGATCATGTGAAATGACTTTTTTTTAAAGAGAGAGATTTTTGTTTTAGAAAGTAAATATATTTTAAAACAAAGAAAATTTTAGAAATTACAGTGTAAAAATTATGTGATGAAGAGATGTTAAGCATGAGTAATCAAGGTCAATGTGAATATATTTTAATTCACTAAATTGTTACTAAGCACTAAGTATGTATAAAGAGCTGTGCTAAGTACTATAGATAGACAAATAGAAATGAAACACTCCTTGAACTCAAAGCACTTAAACTCTAATGAAAAGATACAACATTGATGCATCTAGGAAAATAACAAAGTACTTTGAGGAACAAGAGAACAATTAAGAATTAGTAGAATAAAAGAAAAAAATCCTGTAGGAATTGGCATTGGAAATGAGCTTTGAATGAAGATATGTGTTGAAAGAGGTGAAAATGAGGAAGCAGCATATTTCAGGAATGGGCACAGTGAATACAAGAGGGAAATAGCTATGGTAATAGAATGCTGAATGTTCAAAGAAAACCAACTTGTCAGGTTTGGCTGTAACATAGAGTGCATAACAGGAAATTGGTTTAAATTAGTCTAAAAATTGGTTTAAGTTAGATTGATGGTGTTGCCATGTGTGGAGAATAGAATCTGGTGAAACAATTAGGAGGTCAAAAACTAGTCCAAGTGAGAGATAATGAGACCTTGAACTAGGGTTGTAATCATGTGAATGAAGAAAAAGGGACATACACAACAAATGACCTAAAAGTTGAATTAATAAAACATGACAACTAATTATACATGGACAATTTTCAAGAGCAAAGATTTGAGACTAACTAAAATTACAAATCTGAACATCTGAAAGGATAGTAGTACTGCCATAATACATGGAGAATTTGGGGGAGGTGTGAATTTAGGGAGAAGATATTGAATTGGATATGCTGATTATACAAGCAAGTGAAGATGCCCAACAGAAAGCTGATGGTGAAAGACTGGAATCAAGAAAAAATTACATCTAGATATGTCAATTTCTGAATCATCAAAATTGAAATAAACATTAGAATTTACTGAACCTGGTAAAATCATTAAGAGGATGTAATTAAAAGAAAAGACGAGTCCTAGATGAAAAATAAAAGGATAGAATAAATGCCACAAGTAAAAACCAAGAATAAGGGTCACTTCTTGTTAGAGAAAGAGGATAAGCAAAAGAGAAGAAAATTTAAAAATTATATGGAGGATTTCTGAGATACACAACAATTAGTCAGTCAGTCAACAGTTTAAAAAATATCAAACATTGACAATATGTCAGGCATTTGCCTAAATGTTGGTGGCACAAAGGAAGGCAAGGGGCAAAATATTGCTGCACTCTGGTAGCTCACAGTTTAATAGGAGAGGCTATATACAAATAATTATGCACAAACAAGACATACAGATAAATTAGAGATAATAAACAGAGGGATATCACGAGCAGTTAGGAAGAACCAGAATGACACTTTGTAGAGGTAAGTTCTTAGCTGGAACTTGAAGAAATCGAGAGATTTCAGGAGTAGGAAATCAAAAAGGAAAAAAAGATTACAGGCAAGAGAAACAGCCAGAGAAAATGTCCAGAGCCAAGAGTTAGTGCCTTGTTTGAGGAAGGTGACTTTTAATGGTTCTTAGAGTCTGTGGGAAAAGAAAAATGTAAGAAGACTGCAAAGGTAAAAGGTGATCAGTTTATGAAATGTTTTTAATGCTAGAATATTTTATATTTGCTACTGGAGGTTACAGAGATCCATATTTATTGAATGGAGGAGAGATCTGAGCTCTAAGCAGATCATTTACGCAGATGTATGGAGGTTGTAAAGTTGTTACAATCATACAGACATACAGTCATGAGGATCTGAGGCAAGATAATTGTCGTGTTGGAAGGGAGAAGGGGATAAAAATTTCCCCAAAAGAGACTGAGAAGCAGCAGTTAGAAATGAGGAGAACTAGGATAGAGTAATGGCAAAAGACTTATAGCCTAAAGAAGAGAAAGTAGCAGTAATGGAAGTGTGATTAACAGTGTCCAGGAGTACATAAATGCTGAAGCAATGGAGACCATCACTTATTCATTTGAAAAATGCTCCTCTTCTGAATAGCGAGAGTTATATTTTTGTGACATGTGAGACAAGATCTGCTGATGAGAGAAAAGGTGGTATAGGAGCCTTGACTAGAGAAGAAATTTGGATTAGCTTCTACATACAGTGCAATAGAGAATCAATTGGGAAATAATAAGAGAATTATAGTGTAACAATGAAGTATTAATTGAGACTAAATGGCATGAAAATGTAAGGGAGCCACACAGCATGGCAGTGTGACTTTTTCTATGGGATTTACCAAGCAACATAAAAATAGGAATGAAAATGACAGATTGTGGAAGTGGGCTCAACAAGGCATAAGTGGTAAGTGAGTAAGTTAAAAGGAACTCAAAGGTAGATGAAAAGATATTCTTGAACTTGTTACCTAAAGAGTCAAGAGCCAGGGGAAGGTCAGGCCTGGTAAATTACTAGAGTTCAGGAGTTCTAAGCTGTATTAGGGAAAAAGCCTATGCTAAGTTGAATTTAATATGATAAGTTGAACTCTAATAAGATAAGCCCCTGTAACAAAGAGAAATCATAATGCCTAAGAAGAGAGAACTATCCTGTATCAAAAAAAAATTAAAAACAGAGAAGGTTAAATCACTGTTGGTATCAGGCATGTGAGTGAGACTGAATTTTTCAACCTGGGTAATAAAGAAAGGCTAACTCTCAAAAAGGAAAAAAAAATAGAGCAGAGGCTAATGTTTTGGCCAAAGCAAAAGTTAAGGACTGTAAGAGCAGGGTATAGCTGTGTGGTTATAGGTTGGAGTGAAGTTATAGAATAGGTTGAGGTGGAGTGAGGAAACATAGGAGGTTGAATTCAGATAGTGTTCAATTGCATTCACACAGAGGAATTTCTGAGTTCTAGATTAAGGAAGTAGAATAGTCATTGATAAGGTCAAAGCTATAACCATGCCTCTTAGCACCTGAGGTAAAATAAAAGTATAAGATGTGGGATTTGACACCTAGGATTTTGAGGAAATATTTAAGAATAAATTGAAGATCTCAAGAAGAGTAGGGGTTGAGGGAATATAAGAGTCAGTTATTGAACTCACCAAAAAGGAGAAATGACATAGAAAACAATAGTGGGCTAAATCAAGTATCTAGATAGAATGAATTAGATAGATGAATTGAACCTCAAAGAAGGAGAGCAATGAGTAATGTTAGCAGAGGGAGCATTGAAAGTTGAAGTGAGAAGCAAAGATTATGCTAACTCCTCTTCCTAGAGGAAAAAGAAGTAAAAGGTAGTGAAAAGGTACTGAAAATAACCTGCGTGTAAGAAATCATGTGAAAATGTCCATGAGGAAAGAGATCACCAGAAATAAAATGTCATGAAGTAAGTATGATGGATAATAGATGGAGAGCCCAAGTATTACACTTATACTAGTGTATTGTTATTTGTCAAATCAAAAAATATTTTTATTACATTTTTATATTTTTCCATCAGTGAACTAAATGAACATGTAGTTGAGGCATTTATGGCAAAAACACATATAGTCAAAATTACCTTAAGTCTTATCCATCATTTCTGGGTCTGTGATTTCATTGCCATAGGAGGAATTCCAAGTCAGGTTAACCCATTTACTAATTCTGATCAGCAATTTTCTGAAATTTATTATCTTAAAGAAGTTAAATTACTGTCTTAGAGATTATAGATTTAAAGATGAAAGAAACCCTGGAGATAATATAATTCCTTTTTTATAGATGAGGAAATAAGAAAAGGAAAGTAAATGATTTGTTCAAGGTCAAGCAAGGAGGAAGTGTCAGCACCGAAATGCAAATCACAGCCCTTATACTTAAAACACAGTGTTCTTTCCACTGTATCAAATCAATAGACCCAATGTAATAATATATGTTTCAATAGTGATACATATAAAGTATTGAGATGTTAAGCATTTAATATAATAAATTGAATTTGACTTGATGTATATGTATTTCGATTTTGAGAGGCACATGGTAGATGAATAGCGATATGGCCTCAGAGTCAGGTTGATTGAAGTTCAAGACCTCTCTCTGACACGTATTGGTTGTCAAACTCTGGCATTCCTTTCCCTTTCATGAGCTTTGCACATTCATATTCATTTTCCTCTCTAAAAGTCCCTTATATACCATGAGTTATCTGAAAGACAATAATAAAACTTCTCTCTTCTCTATTTCTTTGGTTAAAAGCCTTTGATCTATAGTGCCCATTTGATGAAATTTTAATTGGTAACAGTCACTGTAACATGGTTACAGGAACTCAAAATCCAGAGGTGGTGGACTCAGATCAGATTTAGGACATGATGTCTGCATACTCCAGAGCTGGCTGTAGTAGTAGTAGCAGTAGTAGTAGAAGTAGTGGTAGTAGTAGTAGTAGTAGTAGTAGTAGTAGTAGTATCTGCTATGTAACTTATGTAACTCATCTACAAACTACAGGGACTTCACAATATGATTAATACAGCCCATTCACTCCCTAGCTCGGTGATGGTAAACCTATGACATGCGTGTCAGCACTGACATGCGTAGTCATTTTCGATGACATGTGGCCGCATACAAAGAAGTATGGGGTTGCATGCTGAGGATGAAACATTTGCTGTAGTGTAGTGTAGATACTCTGTGCACTATAGATAACAATTCTACTTATATTAATTTACCTGTTTTGGTTTATTAAATACAGTTATATATTACAATTATACATTTTTTTCCTCAAAGGGACACACCACCTGAGTTATACTCATTTTTTTGGTGAATTTTGACACACCAAGCTCAAAAGTTTACCCATCACTGCCCTAGCTGTATGATCCATTAACCTCTCCTTTTTCTGCATGGTTTTCAAACTCCCCTTTTACTGTCTTTTCTTGTGTATTTAATCACCTGTTAGGAAGCTATTAGTTCTAATTTTTTCTCCTTACCACAAGTCAGCAAAAGGTGCATCCCAAGATGATGCTACAACTCCTTTTTATCAAATTTTTGTTGAAATGATCTGATTCACTGAGTTACAAAGTTATGGAAAAGAAAATGGATTTGCAGTGGGAGGGCTTAGAACAAGTTCCAGGTCTGTCACTCAGCACTTTCATGCCATGTCACTTTCCTGCTCTGGATCACAATATATCCATCCCAGAAAAGTAAAGTCTGTCTGAACCAGGTAGTCTTTAAGTTGTCTTCATTTTTTCAATCACTACTTTATTCAATACTTAGGATGATGCCTATTCCTTTCTCATGGATGTTAATCAAGAATATATTCTTTGTTTTTCTCCCTTAACTTCAGATAAGTTGAAGTAGGTAAAGGTGGGTTTATTTTGCCTTTTTCCTTTCTTAGTAGATATATATGGGTCTGTAGTCAGTCAGTGGATAAGTACAAATAGAAGATATTATTCAGCCTAGTAGATGGTTCCCCATTCAGTAGTTTTCAGCCAATTGCTTTGAGTGACTAACAAAATTCATATTTGGAACTTTTACTTGATAAGTTAAAACCAGAATGAAATATCCTCCCTACCCTATTCCAATTGACCTGCATTCTCTTGCACAGAAAAATAAAATAAAGTAAACTAGATTTCCAAAGGATTATGATTTAGGTAAGTCTGTACACACTATTTCTAATTACCATCTAGATCAGTGATTCCCACAGTGGGCACTACCACCCCCTGGTGGGTGCTGCAACGATCCAGGAAGGTGGTGATGGCCACAGGTGCATTTATCTTTCCTATTAATTGCTATTAAAATTTAAAAAAATTAATTTCCATGGGGCTAAGTAATATTTTTTTCTGGAAAGGGGGCAGTAGGCCAAAAAGTTTGGGAATCACTGATCTAGATAGAAGCAGAGATCCAGGATCTCAATTTGTTGAGATCCAGGAATCATCTTCATCTTGAAGTCATCTTCCCTAACTTTTTTACTGAATAATGCAACTCTCAGCACTTAAGGGAGGTAGTTCTGTTAGTCAGGGGATTAAAATGTATAGTGGCCTAGCAGTAAAGTGAAAATAGACTAAAATAGAAGCATGTGCAAAAAAAGAGGTCAAGCAGGAAACAGGTCTAGCAATCCCACTTGGGAACCTTTTATCCCCTCTGTACTTCATTGTTCTTTGTCATCTTTACATTTTCCCAACTATCTTATTCCTTTCTCTTTCTTCTCCTCTTCCCCTCCCCTTTCCTTTTTCTCTTTATTTTTTCTCTCTCATTTCTTGCTTCCTTGTCCCTCTCCTCCTCCCTTTCTTCTATCTCCCCTTTACTCTATCTTCTTTCTTCAGTCTTTTCCCCAGCTGTAACATGCAGTTGTGGAATTGCCAGAGTTCTATATCATTCTGCTACTGAAAGCACACAAAAATAAATTACTTCAGGCTAGCACCAAGGTAGGACAGCTGGTCCTCTTTCTACTTGTAGTTATTTCTTTACATAGCATTTTAAAAGAGCACAATTCACAGATGTAGTACAAATAAGAAATAATTCAGCATCATATTGCTTAAGAGAGAAGAAATCACTGTGGATCTTTTAGCAAACTGAAACCCAAGGCTTCCTTACACTGCCTATTTTCTTATCTATTTTGCTAAGTATCCCTTGTCAAACATTCCTGCAACCTAGGGATTTTTTCAAAAAAGGTTTGTTGTGCTGAGTGTATGTCATTTCCTTCCTTGCTTTTACATTTTATAAGGAATACTTATTATTTCTATTGCATTCAACATTGTACAAAAAACAGTATTTTTCAATAATGAATATATCTCTGTCTAAATGTGTTCCTATTATGCCTGCATTTTTTTGATAGACTTCTAAAAAAACCCTGCCCCATAACAAGTTGAAAGCAGTATGTGAAAGGTGTTCTTAAAAAACTAGATTCAAGGTAATTGGTGTTTTCTTAATTTTAATAGAATTATTATCTTGGTCTTCCTCAATTCACTCCAATTCAGCCATCATTTATAAAGTTCCTACAATTTCGTATTTCAATAGAAATATATTTATCTTCTTTTATTTTTAAGAATTTTTCACAAATTATTTTTCATTCTTTTTTTAAATTTTGAGTCACAAATTCTATTCTTTCCTCATACTGCTACTACACTCACTGAAAAGATATGCTCACAATATATGATATAACATGATATAAATCATACACTTAAAATCATGGGAAACATTTCTTTATTAATTATATTGTCAAAAAAGAGAGAGAAACAATATGTTTCAATGCACACCAAGTTTTTAAATTCTTTCTCTGGAGATGTATAGCATTTTTTATCATTATTCCTTCAGCATGTCTTGAACCATTGTACTGATCAAAGTAGTTAAGTCTTTCAAAGGTGATCAACATTATAATAGTGCTGTTATAATATTGTAAAATGATATGATGTACATCTGATTCTGATCACTTCACTTTGCATCAGTTAATGTCTTCATAGGTTTATTTTTATTTTTTTTTAGTTTGCCACTACAATTGTCTCTTTATTAAGTCCCTAATATGTATCAGGATCTTTTTTTCTTGTTTATACCATGTTTATTCTTTCATGTAATTGATAAACTTAATGCACAATTCAAGTAAGCTTCACTCATACATAAATAAGGAAACTGAGTCCAGGAAAAATAAGGCTTTCTTTTTACCCCCAAAACACATAGTGTCACTCAAGACTAGAGGTTAAGTCATTTGGCTCTCATTTAGTACTCTGCATAGTATGCCATTAGGTTAACCACCCAGAAAAAAATCTTTCCTAGGCCAGGAAAAGATGGATAATTAAATGTTGATGTTGATGCTGATGATGGTATTAACATTGATGATGTTGTTTATAATGATGCTGCTGCTGATGATGATATTGATGGTGTTCATATTATGATGCTATTGTTGATAATGATACTGATGATGGTGGTGATTATGTTGGTGATGATGATGATGTTGATATTGATTACATTGTTGTTGATGATGTTGATGATAATGTTGATGCTGCTGCTGCTGTTGATGATGATGATGATGATGATGATGATGATGATGATGATGATGATGATGATGGATGAAGGAATGAATTTGGAGTTGGAGATTTTCCTTCCATTTGAACATTTCTGACCCTTCCCACTGTAATGATTAAAATTTTCTTGGAGATTGTCTCTCCAACTTCTTTCACTCTTCTGTTGTAGAGATTGTCTCTCCAACTTCTTTCACTCTTCTATTGTATTGATTGTCTCCCCCATTCTCCCATTTGCTTCTTTATGAAATATAAAATTACTCCATTTTATTTTTTTCCCATTTCTCTTAATATTATCCTCTTTCCCCCCTAGATTATATATATTTGACATTTCCTCCTATACAGTTCATCACTGTTCCCTCTAAGTATACTTCTTCTAGCTATCCTGATGATAATAACATTTTTAAGAGTTACCAATATCATATTTTCTAATAGTTATACAAATCATCTGAACTTATTGAGTCCATTTAAAAAGGTTTTTTCCCCTGCTCTCAATTACCTTTTAGTGATTCTCTTGAGTTCTGTGTTTGGACATCAAATGTTCTGTTTAAATCAGATCTTTTCTCATGAATGCTTGGAAGTATTCCTTTTTATTAAATGACCATTTCCCCTGCAAGAATAGAGCCAATTTTTCTGGGTAGTTGATTCTTGGTTGGAGACTCAGTTCCTTTGCTTTCTGGAATATCATCTTCTATGCCTTCTGGTCCTTCAATGTGGATGCAGTCAGGTCCTGAGTTATCCTAAATGTGGTTCCATGATTTCTGAATGGTTTTTTCTTAGCAGCTTATAGTATATTTTCCTTGATCTGGTAGTTCTTGAATTTGCTTATTACATTCCTGAGCATTGTCAACTGGGGATTAAATGCAGGAGATGATCTGTGGATTCTTTCAATTTCCATTATTCCCTCTTGTTTGAGAATGTTGTGGCAGTTTTCTTGAATAATTTCCTGTAGAATGATGGCCAGGTTTTTTTCTTTTGTCATGATTTTCCAATAGTCTAATAATTCTTAAATTGTCTCTTCTGGATCTATTTTCCATTTCTATGGTTTTATTCCTATAATTTCTAATACATTGCTGGAATATAATGATGTAACAGGTCATAGTTGTTGCCTTCAAAATCATATTTGTTTGGTGGTTTATTTTTTTTTAATTTTGAATTATTTTATTTTTCCCAATTAGATGTCTAAACAAATTTAAACATTCATTTTTTTTTACTTTGAGTTTTAAATTTTCTCCCTTATCCCATTCTGAAATATCAAACAATTTGATACACATCATACATGTGCAGAAATTCAAAACATATTTCCAAAGCAGTCATATTGTGAAAATAAAGACAAAAAACACACAAAAATTAATGTTAAAAAAAGAATACATCAGCATTTAAAGTCCATCAGTTCTTTCTGTGTAAGTGGATGAGGTTTTTCTCCATAAGTCAATGAAACTGTCCTGAATCACTGTTTTGCTGAAAATAGCTAATTCATTCACAGTTCTTCATTTCCCAATATTTCTATCATTGTGTATGACTTTCTGCTGGTTCTATTCCCTTTACTTTGCATTAGTTCATGCAAGTCTTTTCAGAAAGCATCCTACTAGTAATTTCTTATTCAATATTCTTTCACAATCACATCCCCCAACTTGTGCAACCATTCTCCATTTGATGGATATGCCCTCAATATCTACTTCATTGCCACCACAAAAAGAACTGTTAGTTTTGTATCAATAGGTAATTTTTCTATTTTTAAAAATCTCTTTGCAATACAGACTTTTGTAGTAGTATTTCTGGGTCAAAGGTTAGCCTTTATGGCTTTTGGATATCATTCCAAATGCTTTATAATGCCTTTCATCACTTGTTTTTGTTCATAAATTTTTATGTTATTCATGGATATGACAGGTAAAGTATCTGAAGTGTTCTTAATTTGCATATGGCTTCAATCTTTATATCTAAATTATATACAGGTTTTTGACCTTATCTTTTTAATTATTTTTTAAAAACTCTTTACTTCTTTCTTAGAATCAATACTGTATTGATTCCAAGGCAGAAGAGTGTTAAGAGGTAGGCAATGGGGGTCAAGTGACTTTTCCAGAATCACTCCACTAGGAAGTGTCTGAAGCCAAATTTGAATGCAGGACCTCCCATCTCTGGCTCTGGCTCTCAATCCATTGAGACATTCAGCTGTCCCAAATCTTATCTTGATATGCAGTGTTAAATATTAGTCTAATTTTTGCCAAACAACATTCCATTTTGTTTGTTTATTGTCAAATAGTGAGTTCTTCCTCAAAACTTTGGATCCTTGGGTTTATCAAACACCAAATTACCATAGTCACTTACAATTATGCATTATAAACCTAATCTATTCCAGTCGCATATTACTCTATTTCTTAGCTGGTACCAGGTTGTTTTGATAAGAACTCTTTTGTAATACATTTTAAGATCTTGTACAGCAAGGTCACCTTCCTTTGTATTTTTTTGCCTTAATTTCCTTTTTGGATAATTTATGTAATTTTTTTCAATTACATGTAGAAACAATTTTTGACAATTTTTTCTAACATATTATGATTCATATTATTTCTCTCCCTCCCCCCTCCTTTGGCTGTAATAATATGATATAGGTTACATCAGTTCTTTCACACAATATATAATTTCATGTTGGCCATGCCATGACAAAAGACACATACAGTAAACAAACAAAATAAAATAAAATAAAAACTAAGAAGGAAATAAAGTGGAAGATGGCAATTAAACTCCAACATTTCCTTCTTCAGTGATACATAGTTTTATCTTTCATTATGAGTCCCTTATGGATTTCTTGGAAACTTCTTTGCTTATGATAATTTTGTCTTTTACATTTGAACATCATGCAACATTTCTGTTATTAATATACAGTATTCTCCTGGCTCTGTCAATTCACTTTGTATCAATTATTATAAGCATTTACAGGTTTTTTGTTTATTTCTTTGTTTTTCCTGATGTTTAATTTTCCTCTCACAAGAGCCACAGTATTATAAAGAAAAATATTTTTATTCTTATTTTTAGTTTATTTTTAAAATTTAAATTTATTGATTAAGAAATTTTTTCCAAGGTTACATGATTCATGTTCTTCCCCCTCACCCACTCCCATAGTCAACATGCAATTCCACTGGCTTTTACATGTGTCCTTGATCAAGAACAATTTCCATAGTATTAATATTTGCACGAGTGATCATTTAGTGTACATCCCCAATCACATCCCCATCAACTGATGTGATCAAGCAATTTTTTTTCTTCTATGTTTCTGCTCCCAGAGTTATTTTCTCTGGATGTGGATAGTGTTCTTTCTCATAAATCCTTCAGAAATGTTTTCAATTATTGCATTGCTGTTAAAAGAGAAGTCCATTACATTCGATTGTGCCGCAGTGTATCCATTTCTGTGTATAAAATTCTCCTGGTTCTCCTCCTTTCACTCTCTTTCAATTCCTGGAGGTCATTCCAGTTCACATAGAATTCCTCCAGTTCATTATTCCTTTTAGCACAATAGTATTCCAACTCCAACAGATACTACAATTTGCCATTCCCCAATTAAAGGACATCCCCACATTTTCCCATATTTTGCCACCACAAAGAGCATGGCTATAAATATTTTTTGTATAAGTCTTTTTCCTTATTATCTTTTTGGGGTATAAACCCAGCAGTGAGATGGCTGGGTCAAAGGGAAGCCAGATTTTCAAAGCCCTTTGGGCATAATTCCAAATTGCCATCCAGAATGGTTGGATAAATTCACAACTCCAACAGCAATGCATTAATGTCTCCCCTCCAACATTTATTACTTTCCTTTGGTGTCATGTTAGACAGTCTGCTAGGTGTAAGGTGGTACCTCAGAGTTGTTTTGATTTGCATTTTTCTACTTATAAGTGATTTAGAACACTATTATTTTTTTAACCTTTAACCTTCCATCTTGGTTCCAAGACAGAAGAGTGGAAAGGGCTCATCAATGGGGTTAAGTGACTTGCCCAGAGTCACAGAGGTGGGAAATGTCTAAGGCCAGATTTGAACCTAGGATCTCCCATTTTTGGCCTGGCTTTCAATCCACTGACCTACCCAACTACCCTTCATTTAGAACACTTTTCCTGTGCTTAGTGTTGGTTTTGATTTCTTTATCTGAAGACTGCCTACTCATGTCCCCTGCCCATTTATCAATTGGGGAATGGCTTGATTTTTTGTGCAACTGGTTTAGCTCCTCATATATTTGAGTAGTTAAACCTTTGCCAGAAATTTTTGTTATAAAGGTATTTTTTACAATTTGTTGCTTCCCTTCTAATTTTGGTTTCATTGGTTGTGTTTGTACAAAAATTTTTTTAATTTAATGTAACCAAATTTATTTATTTTACATTTTGTAATTTTTCTAACTCTTTCTTGGTCTTCAAATCTTTCCTTTTCCAAAAATCTAGCAGGTATACTATTCTGTGTTCACCTAATTTACTTAGAATTTCCTTCTTTATATTCAAGTCATTCACCCATTATGAGTTTATCTTGGTGTAAGATGTGAGATGTTGATCTAAACCAAATCTCTCCCATACTGTTTTCCAATTTTCCAAGCAGTTTTTTAAATTTTGGATTATTATCCCCAAATCTAGGATCTTTGGGCTAATCATAAATTGTCTTGCTGAAGTAATTTACCCCAAGTCTATTCCATTCATCCTCCCTTCTGTCTCTTAACTAGTACCATATTGTTTTGATGACCACTACTTTATAGTACAGTTTAAGATCTGGTACTGCTAGGCCCCCCTCCTTCACATTTTTTCTGTTATTTCCCTCGTTATTCTTGATCTTTTCTTCTTCCAAAATAACTTTGTTATATTTTTTCCAATTTAGTAAAAACATTTCTTGGTAGTTTGATAGATATGGCACTGAATAAGTAAATTGATTTGGGTAGGATTGCCATTTTTATGTTGTTAGCTCATCCTACCCATGAGCAATTAATATTTTTCCAATTGTTTAGATCTACTTTTAATTGTGTGGAAAGGCTTTTATAGTTGTGTTCATATAATTCCTGTGTTTCTTTTTGGCAGATAGATTGCTAAGTATTTTATATTGTCTAGAGTTGATTTCAAATGGAATTTCTCTTTCTAAATCTTGCTGCTGAGTTGTGCTGGAAATATATAGAAAAGCTGATGACTTATGTGCATTTATTTTGCATCCTGCAACTTTGCTAAAGTTGTTGATTCTCTAGGATCCTTTAAGTAGACCATCATATCATCTGCAAAGTATGATAGCTTGGTTTCTTTATTGCCTATTTCAATACCTTCAATTTCTTTTTCTTCTCTAATTGCTGCAGCTAGTGTTTCTATTACCATATTAAATAATAGAGGTGATAATGGCATCATTGTTTGACTCCTGATCTTATTGGGAAGGCTTCTAATTTATCCACATTTCAGATGATGCTTGCTGATGGTTTTAGATATATACTGTTTAATATTTTTAGGAAATGTCCTTCTACTCCTATACTTTCTAATGATTTAAATAGGAATGAATGTCGTATTTTTTCAAAGGATTTTTCTGCATCTATTGAGATAATCATGTGATTTTTGTTGGTTTGCTTGTTAATATGGTCAATTTTGTGGATGGTTTTCCCAAAACTGAACTGTCCTTTACATTCCTGGTATAAATCCCATCTGATCTTAATGAATAACCCTCATGATCACTTTCTGCAGTCTTTTTGCTAGTATTCTATTTAAGATTTTTGCATCTATGTTCATTAAGGAGATGAGTCTGTAGTTTCCTTTCTTTCTTTTTGATCTGCCTGGCTTTGGAATCACTACAATATTTGGCCATAAAAGGAATTTGGTAGAACTCCTTCTTTGCTTATTTTGTCAAGTCATTTTGTGTAGTATTGGGATTAATTGTTCTTTAAATGTTTGATAGAATTCACTTGTGAATCCATCTGGCCCTGGGAATTTTTTCATTGGGTGTTCTATGATTGCTTGTTCAATTTCTTTTTCTGATAAGGGATGATCTAAGTATTCTATTTCTTCTTCTGTTAATCTAGGCAATGTATATTTTTGTAAATATTCATCCATATCAGCTAGACTGCCATATAACTGGGCAAAATAATTTTTAATGACTGCCTTAATTTCTTCTTCATTAGAAGTGAGGTTTCCCTTTTCATCTTTGATACTGTTATTTTAGTTTTCTTCTTTCCTTTTTTAATTAGATTAACCCATACTTTGTCTATTTTATTTGTTTTTTTCAAAGTACTAACGTCTAGTCTTATTTATTAATTCTTTCTAATTCTAATTAGTTCTTTCACTTTTGACTTTATTAATTTATCCTTTAATTTTTAGGATTTTAATTTAGTTTTTATCTGGGGATTTTTAATTTGTTCATTTTCTATTTTTTAAATTTGCTTGCACAATTCATTGACCTCTTCCCTTCCTAATTTGCTAATATATGCACTCAAGGATATAAATCTCCCCCCTGAGTACTGCTTTGACAGCATCCCATACTTTTGATAGGACATCTCATCATTGTAATTCTCTCTAATGAAATTATCATTTGTTTCTATGATTTGTTCTTTAACTGATTTTGGAGAATCGTATTATTTAATTTTCAATTAATGTTTTATTTGACTCATCATGTACCCTTACTAATTATTATTTTTATTGCATTGTGATTTGAAAAGGTTACATTTATTATTTCTCCTCTTTTGCACTTGTGTGCCATGTTTTTATTCCCTAGTACATGATCAGTCTTTGTGAGTGTACCATGTGCTGCTGAAAAGAAAGCATATTACTTTTTGTCCTTATTTATTTTTCTCCATATATCTATTAACTCTAATTTTTTTAAGATTTAATTCACATCTCTTACCTCTTTCTCATTCATTTTTTGGTTTTATTTCCCTAGATCTGATAGAGGAAAGTTCAGGTCTCCCACTAGTATAGTTTTACTGTCTTTTTCCTTAATAATCTCTACTAGTTTCTCCTTTAGAAATTTGGATGATATACTATTTGGTGCATACATATTGAAAAGAGATATTTCCTCATTGTCTATACTGTTTTTTATCAGTATGTAATTAACTTCCCTATCTCTTTTAATAAGATGTATTTTACTTTAGCTTTGTCAGATATCATGACTGAGACTCTTGCCTTCTTTTTCTCTGTTGATGCTCAATAGATTTTACACCAACCTTTTATCTTTACTCTGCATCTTCACACATGTTTCTTGTAGAAACATATGGTAGGAATTTGGTTTCTTATCCACTCTGCAATTTGCTTCTGTTTTATGGATGAGTTCATCCCAATCACATTCAGGGTTATGATTACCACTTATGTATTCTCAAACATTTTGATTTCCTCTCCTAGTCCTGCCTTTCTTTTTTCATTATTTCCTTCCACACCAGTGATTTGCTTTTAATCATTCCCCCAATACATACCCTTATTTTACTTCTCTTTCCACTTCCTCCATTTTTGTCCCCCTCTAATTTTTTAGAGTCTATTAAATTACCTCCCCATTCTCTTTCCCTCCCTTTTTGTACTCTCTGCCCAACTCACTGCACTTGGTTTTCCCCTCTCAACTTCACTATAGGGTAAGATAGAATTCTATACAATGGATCTGGATACTCTTCCCTCTCAGAATTGATTCCATTGAAAGTAAGGTTTGAGTATTACCTATGAGCACTCTACATCTCTCCTTCTTATAATAATATTCCTCTCCTCCCCCTCCTATGTGCCTCTTTGAGTGTGATCCTATTTTTCTTATTCCTTCAAGTTTCTCTTGATGCCATCTTCGATTCCCCCTCATTTTTATGTATATCAACTTAAACCATTTAGTATTCCAACCTCTACCTATGAATAATTCTTCTAACTACTATAATAGTGAATATAATTTTTGAGGGTTATAAATAATATTTTTCCACATAGAAATATAAACAATTTGACCTTATTGAAACCCTTAAAGAAACAAATAATTTCCCCCCTCTATTATTATTTTTCATGTTTCTCTTGACTTTTGTATTTGGATATCCAATTTTCTATTTAGTTCTGGTCTTTTCTTTACAAATATTTGGAAATCCTCTATTTTGTTGAATGCCCATACTTTTCCCCTGGAAGTATATAGTCACTTTGGTGGGGAGGTGATCCTTGGTTGTAGACCCAATTCTTTTGCCTTTCTGAATATCATATTCTAAGCCTTGCAATTCTTTAGTGTGGAAGCTGCCAGATGCTGTTTAATCCCGATTGGTGCTTCTTGATATCTGAATTGTCTCTTTCTGGATTCTTTTAATATTTTCTCCTTAGATTGGAAGCTCTCAAATTTGGCAATTACATTCCTGGGAGTTGTTTTTAATGATTTAATATAGAGGGTGATCTATAGATTCTTTCAGTGTCTATTTTGCCCTCTTGTTGAAGAACATTGGGACAGTTTTATTGGATAATTTCTTATAGTATAATGTCACAATTTCTGTTTATTTATGGGTTTTCACTTAGACCAGTGATGGGCAAGATATGGCCCATGGGCCAGATGCAGCCCCCAGAAATGTTCTATCTGGCTGTGCAACATTATTCCTAATCTGACGAATACAATGAGTAGGATACAATACAATGAAACTTTGAGAGATTTGCCTTAGAAACAGACTGACAGATGAGAATTTCCTTTCCTTTTGCCATCTCTTTAAAAAGTTTGCCCATCACTGACTTAGACCAATGATTCTCAAACGGCCTCTTCTAGATTGGTTTTCCATGTCCATAATTTTCTCAATGAGATAATTCAAGTTTCCGTCTATTTTGTCATTCTTTTGACTAGGCTCTATTAATTCTTATTGTCTTGTGAGATCATTAGCTTCTACTTTCCCGATTCTTGTATTTAAAGACTGATTTTCAGCTATGACTTTTTTTATTTTCCTTTTCAGCTTGATCTATCCTGCTTTTCATGGCTTCCAAGAGGTCATTTCTAGTCTTCAATTTGCTTATTATTTCATTTGATTTCTGTGCTTCTTTTTCCAAGTCAGAAATTCTGTCTTTTAAACTGTATTTTCTTTTTGAACTATTTCCCACTTTTCTTGCCAAGATCTTCTATCTTTCTCATTATCTCAAATCTGACCTCCTCAAGAACTTGTGAACAATTTCCATTTTTTTTGAAGATTTGGATGTGTTTACTTGTTTGTTGTCTTCTGCTGTCTCCTCTTTAGTCTGGAGTTTTTCTGCATAAAAATTATCTAGGATTAAGTATTTTTTAAGTGGTTGTGGATTGTAGTTCCTGGGTATTTTTGGCTATTTCTTTCTTCCTTCCTGGTCAGAACTCTGAGTGAGGAAGGTGGGTGATCTTTGTATTGAGCGTCAGAGAGTTTTTTGCCCTGAGGCTATTTTTCATGTCTCTGTGGTGCTGTCTGCTATGTGCGGCCCTGTACTGTCTCTGTGCCACGCTCTGTGTTCTTCAGTCTCCTGGGCTCCCAAGTCTCACTGTTCTTAGGGGTAAGCCTGTGGTGTCTTCAGCCACACTCCCCAAAACTCTGAGGTTGCCCCACACTTCCTCTGACTCTAGAACTGTAGATGGAGAGGGCAAGAGCTGATCAGCTTGCCCTTTGGTGGAAGTAATTTTGCCTCAGGGCAGGGCCCTACAGTGTAGCTCCTTCACTCATCTGATTTTGGTTTTGTCCTTTTGAGGCACTTTATATTGGTTGTTGGAGATTTTTGTCTCGGATTTAGGCCATGCATTTGTTCTCTGGGAATTGTTCCCCAATATCTTTATAAATGATTTTCTTGCCTCCTTTAACATTCAGGCACCAAATTCAAATTCAGCTCTTCCAAATTCTCAGGCCATGGTGTTGGGCCCTGAATATTCCTAGTCTCTTCTATAAACTTTTGCCAGTCATGTCTGGACATCAATTCACCTAAGATGAGCCAAAAATCTGTAAAATCTGGGTCATAGGTCTTAATAAATGACCACAAGACTTTTACGGATTTCCTAGAGTTATCATAAAACTTTGGAGCTTTTCATTTTATTGCCTCCACATCCTCTGTCCTGAAACGAGTATGCTATCTTAATGTGGAATATCCTGTATTCTCATTCCACTAGGAGGTACCTTAAGGGAAATAAATTAATTGGGGCATCATTGGTGTTATGAGCTCTTTGTTCTTTCTCTGCCCTTGTTTCCCCACAAGCCTTGTCATCATTGTTTACATTAACCTGCTGTGCACAACTATAGCCAGTGTCCTTACATCTATTCTGATATATATATATATATATATATATATATATATATTTATAATTTTCATATTATCCATTTCCACTTGTAACAATCTCATCATCAACTTGATTTCTGATTTCTTACACCACCAGTTAATCATTATCTTGAGAGTATACAATGTGAACTTCAATAACCATCTCATTCTGTATACAATGTATAAACAGAGTAGTGTAATAGCTGTATTAGCTAATATGTCTAGCACTGTTATCTCCCACACAGGTTTTACTACATCAAAATCAACACATAATTTAATATACTTACAATATTAAATATATACTTACAATATTAAATATTAAATAGAAAACAAGGAATACCCCACAACACATTCCACAGAAATAATAAACAATTATCTACTATATCTTCGATAACTACCTTCACTAATATTGTTATTGTTCCAAAACTTGGTAATAAATTATAAGTATTATTAAAAGCCACTATGAACTATTTTACCAAGATACACAACAAGAATTAACAATAAGAATAATGATATACACAAAAAAGAACAAAATTAACACCACAGGAAAAAACTACAAAGAAAAAAATTAAAACCCCTTTTCCTGAGGTCTTTAAATGTCTGGCAGGACTATGAGAACCCTGTAGGTTTTTTCAATGAGCTCACTAGTGGAGTAGACTTTCTCTATTGGTTTAGAATTTTCAAGCCTCAGCCAACCACTAGGAAGATGGAATAGAATGTTCAAGTCCACAGTAATTCCAGTCCAGTGTGGAGATCTCTTTATCATCTCTGATAATCTGATAAGGGCAGTTTAGTTGATAAGGAAATAAGGACAGGACAAGGGAGTTGTGTTTTACTTCATGCTTCCAGCTCTGGCTCCAGGAGAATGGAGTTTATTATATGTATTTCAAGACTCATTTCACACAAAAGAACCCCCACCCGAAACTTTGCAGATGCGCAGAAGTTACAAATTATGTCACATCAAAACACAAAACATTGGCTTCAGAATAGACCAAGCACAAGTCTGAATTTTGACTAGGTTCTTATCAGAAAGCCAAGTTGCTGAGTATCTTGGCCTTGGCTATAACAGGCAGCAGCATTCCTTGTTGTGTTAACAGTGTTAACCCTTTAAATTCAGGTTTGATAGGAACTTAAAGCTTTTCAATAAGGCCACAATACTTTTCAACAAGAAATCACAAGGATGACAAAAGGGGTCAAAAGAAGAGTCTCAGATTTTTATCTATTCTCTTATTGGCTTCCCACAGTCCAGCCTGACAGTCCAAAAGGTAACTTCCTCTTCTCTTCTCAACCCACCATCTGGTTGCCAACTTTTATGGGTAATATTAAACACTGAGTTCACTGGGGTTTAGAGAAAGGAGAAAAGGAAGACTGCTTGGGTAAGGGATAACTGACTAAGAACAAATGTCAATGGGGAATCATCTTTACACCCAGAAACACAGGACTTGGAAAAATGAGCAACACCTATATAGAGGAATGGCAGTTAAATCAGTTAAGCAGTGAGCCAGACTCCTGTCAGTTAGAGAAATACAATAAAAACTTATATAAGTTAACTAACATACTTCTAGGGTTAAGGAAAACAGTCAAGACACAGAAAATAATAATATCTTAGAGTTTAGGGAGATGGGTAAACAAGGATTTCCTTAACTGGTGTTAACTATGGACCATAAACAAGGGAAATGAATCACTACACTAAAACCTAAATCACTAACACTAACTAAATTCAAGCAGGATGGGATTCCAATCCTTGAGTCCTTGCCTTTCCAGTGGTGGTCTCAGATGTCCTAAGGTCCCAGATGAAAACAAGCCAATAAATCCAAAAAAGTCTCCAACCAAGAGCTGTCCACACTTGGAAGTCCATCTTCCAAACTCCAAACCAACTTCAGACCACACATTAGATGGGATGGTCCTTGAGGAATACAAAACACCTGCTTCCTCTCTAGTGGTAGCAACCAACAGATTCAGACCCTTGAGTCTCACCTGCAGAGTTCCAAGGCTCCCAGAATGTTCTGCTCCTCTATCCTGATTTGCACAACTTTTCACTAAAAACTTAAAAATGCTATTTCCTTGTTACAGAGTGGAGAGGAAGGGCCTTACTTCTACTCTGGGACCATCTTAACCCAGAAGTCTACAGGTTTGGTTTTTTTTAAACTAATGTGGTTTGGTATTTCTTATGTTGCAATAGTATTCTCTAATTGATGGACACCGCACCACTTTCCAATGCTTTGCCACTATTAAAAGACATGTTAAAATATACTTTTTTTTGTAAAAGGTAAGTCCTTTTCCTTTATCTCTACTCTCTTTGAGATACAGACTCAGTAGTGATATTGCTAGGTCAAAGGGTATTGTTATGAGGAGGAGTATAGATGACAGCTTGAAGAACTCTTGGACTCCATGGACATTCTATAATGGAATGAAGCTGGGATTTTGAAAGAGAGAGAGTGTGGTTTGGCCAAGCTGAAAGAAGGAGGTTTTGGCTGTGTGGTCCAGCTTTGCCAATTATCCAAGAAGTTAATAGAGTGGGATTTGGATTTCACTAAGAAGATACTTCAAGCAGCTATTGTGGTCTAGGTAGAGGAAAGGTCTTGATTATCTGCTGGTGGACAGCAGATTTATCTACCTTACTCCCTAGAGCATTTTTGGATTGACTGGCTGTAAATTGGACTTGTTCCTGGTTCCTGGTGTCATCTGTGATCATCTTGGAGCACCATGGATCATTAGTGAGAAGCCCACCTCTCCAGCCCTCTCTTATTCTAGTTAGAGATTTAGTTTAGTTTAGACCTTAGTTTAATTAAATCATTTGGGCCTTTCCATAGTATATTAAACCCTTCTCTTTCACTTCCTTCACTTAATATCAATAAACCCAGTTTGTTTGTACTTCCTGTCTCCTCTAAGTCATTAAGAACTCACATCTTAAAGTTACCCAGTTCACTGGCTTTCCCTGGTTGATAGATTGTCAGTTAGGTGACCAACTATCATTCCCAAACCTCACATCCCTATTTGGTTTCCCTGTGTTTAACTGTCAGTTCTTCCTTTTCGAGGTGTGGGAGTGTCCCCAATTTGTCTGGCATCTAGTTATTCCCCTATTCCCAGTGTTTTCTTTTTCAGTATACATAGTTTCCCTTTGGGCCTGGTTCCATATTGTTCTCCAGAATGGTTATATGTGTTCACAGTTCCACCACCAGTATATTAATGTCCCAATATTCCAATATCTTCTCTGACATTTATTATTTTCCCTTTTTTTGGTCATATTAGTCAATCTGATAGGTGTGAGATATTATTTTTGGAATTATTTTAATTTGAATTTCACTAATCAATAGCAATTTGGAACATTTTCTTCACATGACTATACATATTTTTAATTTCTTCCTATGAGAATTGCCTGTTCATATCATTTGACCATTGATCAATTGAAGAATATTTTATATTCTTTACATTTGACTCAATTTTGTATATATTTGAGAAATTAGACATTTGTCAAAGACATTTCTTATAATGCCACCCCACCCCCCATTTTTGTTGCTCTTCTAATCTTGGTGGCATTGTTTTCTTTGTACAGAAGATTTTTAATTCAATATAAACAAAATTATCCATTTCATTTTTTGTAATGTATTCTATGTCTTGTTACGTCCTAAATCCTTTTCCTTATCCTCAAGTCAGACAGAAAAATTTTTCCATATCCCTCTAATATCTTTATAGTCTCACTTTTCATTTCTAGATCAAGTATCTTGACTATATCTTGTTGTATTATGTGTGATATTGGTCTATATCTACTTTTTGCCATACTTTTTTTTCTAGTTTTCCCTATAGTTTTTATCAAATAGTGATTTCTTCCCTCAAAAGCTTGGATCTTTGGATTTATCAAAAACTAGGATACTATGGTTGTTAACTACTGTGTGATAATTAGTTAACCTATTGCACCGATTCACCACTCTGTTTCTTAGCCAGAACCACATTGATTTAACTTGATGATTATTACTTTATAGAATAATTCCAGATCTGGTATATCTAGGTCTCTTTCCTTCATTTTTTTCATTAATTTCCTTGATATTTTCGGTCATTTCAAATGAATCTTGTTATTTTTTCTAGCTTAATGAAACAATTATTGTGTAGTTTGATTGGCATGGAACAGGCTAATAAATTAATTTAGGTAGGATTACATTGTTATTATATTGACTCAACCTATCCATGGGCAATTAAAGTTTGTTTGTTTGTTTGTTTCCCAATTGTGAAAAAAGTGTTTTGTACTTAATTTCAAATAGTTGCTGGGTTTGTTTTGATAGTTATGTACCCACATATTTTATATTATCTACATTTATTTTGAATGGCATTTTCCTTGAGTTTTCCTTGAGCTTTAAATGAAAAGGAAGGAAGGAAGGAACAAAAGGAAGAAGGGAGGAAATAAGGGAAAGAGAGAGGGAGGGAGGAAAGATAATGAAACAAAGTAAGTGATTTCAAACTTCTGATTTCAAATCTTCTGATCTTTGCTGACTACTTAGATAAAAGACAAAGCTCTTCATGAGTTGTGTACTTGAAATCATTCTAAGTTGTTAAGATATGTCAGTGCATAAGAACCACTGATAAATCCTCTAAAAAACCCAATGTCATCTCCATATGACACTCATGTAAGACTATATAAGATGACCTGAACTTGAAATTAATTAATTAAAACTGTAAACATCACCCCCTTCAATAGCACCAGCATGGTATCCTCTGTCCCCTCCACCACATAATTCTCTGAGAAGAGTGGTTTCAACTTAATTCAAATTCTACATAACATTTTTCATTTTAAATTCACTTCTAAAGATGATATAGCTACTAGATGAATCTATGATTAAGCTAGCATTAAGTTGTTCTGGCCTGAGTGGCCACTAAACCTGGAAGATATTTTTGTCTTGGAATTTATACCACTTCTTCTGACTTTTAGACTTCACAAAGTCATAGTCATCTTCAACCTTCTTAACTTAGAAGTAGGAAAGAAAGAATATAAAACAATAGCAATAGTTAAATTAAAGATTCTCATTTTCAATTCAGCTCCACTTAAGAGACAGTCCCAGTTCTCCTACTTGTCTAAAGACTCTAAATAGCTCATTCTCCTTCAACATCAGCAAATCTGAAAAATGTCCATGGCAAGATAGTTTTTTTGGGTGAGTAGTACCTCTTTGGATGCATCTTGGTTCTGGTTCTATAGTCAATTAAAGATAATCTTTACCATATGTTGTGGAGGCCAAAATCAGATGCAGAATGTCTATGCATTCCCCAAATCTCTCCAAAGTACTTCCCACTACACACTGATAAGCTTTGTTGGATGTAGGCTCCCTAATCTCTTCTATTTGAGGAATTGCATCTGCATATCCTTTCCCCTTACACTATGATATACAAATTTTCCTGACCTGTTATTTCAGCACTATGAGTACTCTTCTATGCTGAAACAACCTTCTTCTCTATGACTTAATAAAGGTCTTGTGAGACAGGTAGGTGGTGCAGGGGAAAGAATGTTGCATAGGGAATGAAGATGAGCTAAACTCAAATAGTTTCAGTATTTACTAGCTTTGTGACCCTAAAAAAGTTGCTTATCCTCTGTCTGCCTAGTTTTATCATCTGTAAAATGATTATCATAATGTGACTTACCTCACAGGATTGATGTGCAGATAAAATAAGGTATTTATAAAGTAATTTTCAAATTTTGTATATGTTGTGTTACTACTATCATGATTTTTAATGGGAAAAAAAATCATTACCTAACAACCACTCTCAGAATAACTGCTCCCTTTGAAGTTGTCTTAAGTAGTTGGGCTTTTTTTGTTTGTTTGTTTGTTTGTTTGTTTTTGGATTTCAGATGATGAATTAAAGCAATGCATACTAATTCTTCTCCTAGGCTTTTAACTATCTGAAGGCAGGGGTTGCTATCCAATTTCTTATTGTATCCTAAGCACCAAACTCAGCAGATGGCTCAATCAATTGCTTTGACAGGTTCATTCTGAGCTAAATATCTTCATGAGCCTGTTCAAAGAAACCTGATCTTGTTCAAAAGGGGAAAGGAAAAAAATGGCAGAGAAATGTAATTTGGATCATTAATAAGAGCCACATTTTCTGTTACTATTTTCTATTTATTTTTCAAATTTAAGTACTCTACTGAAATTCACAATTAATGAATCTAAATATAGAAAGACTGGATTTATCTGAGGGAAATTATTATATAACAGAAATGATGATTAATATCGATAATGATTATTACAATTATTTCTCCCGGGTAATTTTTTTCCATTTAAATCACTTAATCAGGTGAATTATTATTTTTCCCTATCTTCTAGCATTTGGCTATGTTTATACTTTTTCTTTGCCTTTCCTCTGTCCTCTGTCCTTAAAGAAGTATAATCTTTTTTTAAACTCAATTCTCTCCTTGGTATTGTTATAAAAAGGAAGGGTAATAATATGAGGCCTTGAAAGATTGGTTGGATTTGATGGGAGAGAGACAGAGAACATACTCTCACCCACAGGCCTCTGTGTAGGTGCTGCTGGCAAAAGGCTATGCCTCTCCTCTCCTGACAGGCTTGCTAAACTGAGCCTGTCAGCAATCCCCTTTTAACAGTGTTCCAGGCAGGGAACCAATGAGAAGTTGTATGTATGGTTAACTTCTCTAGTTCCTCAACATGGGGTTGGAATAATTATTGATAAGGGCTATTGGTGTGCTGATTGGATAACACTGTTGGATTTGATTGAGTGATTGACTCCCTTCCCAAAGGCTATGGATATAATCACCCCTCAGGAAAGGTACTTTGAAACAAAACACTATATTTAAGTCTAGTTAAATGAGGTTAGGAACAAGGGTAAGGATGGAGGATTTGGGAACCTTATTGTTAATAATCTAGTTATGATCAAGCTGTGGTGATTGCTAGATCAGTTAGAGACTGGAGGTTCTTCACCCTCACACTAACTCTGGCCTGACTTGGCCTGAGCCAAGCAAAAGATTAGGGAAGGCTATTGATGATGTTTGAATGACAGTATCACTGTTCTCTCTCAACTCTATTATCAGTGATGGTAATTGCTCTCTAGCTCTTTCAGTAAGGCAAGTTGGGTTGCAGGTACAGGTCTAAATTCCCTCAAACTCCCACCTCCCAAGTTCTGCTCCAGACTGAGGCAACTTGTGTTGTGCCTGATGGTTATTTTATAAGGTTGGCTCCAACTGACTTTTGCCCTGGCTCACAGCATCTGGGTACATTTTGAGGTGTTCAACTACAGGTCTTGTCACTCAAAAGTGGTGTCCATCTTGTCCCAGAAATTCAATACAGCAGTATCCCCTATAAAAGGGACAGGCACATATACATATACTAATACATTCATACATGTTTCAATATTTATGTGCATATATGCATATGCATATGTATGTATATGAGACATATACATGCACACATATACATTATTCAACCTCTTAATTTTACTGATAAGTTGAAGGCTCATAGCATTTAACTAATTTGCCCAAGTCAAGAAAATCAGTAGTAGTAATAGTAGTAATAGTAGTAGTAGTAGTAGTAGTAGTAGTAGTAGTAGTAGTAGTAGTAGTAGTAGTAGTAGTAGTAGTAGTAGTAGTAGTAGTAGTTTTGAGCCTAGGATCCTAGCTTTCTGTCTACCCATCTAATATGCCTCCCACTGTATTATGGTGTAAGGTTCAGTTCATCTCATGCAGTTGTACATGGCTGTGGTATGGAGGTGATATTGGATTTTCAAAAGCTTTATCAGTGAAACATATGCTTTGGCAGACTAACATTTGGAATGATTTCAAATACACAACCCACTATTTTTTTTATCTGAGAACTAGTCAGTTTACTTCAGAGAGACTGAATTCAAAGTTATAAAATTATTATGTTTCTTCCTTCCTTCCTTTCCTTCCTTCATTCTTCTCTCCATACCCCTTCCTCCTTTTTTTCTTCCTCCACCTCTGTTTTCCATAGCAACTCATAAAGAACACTTACTAAGGAAGAGAGAAGTATTATATTCTTCATTGATGGAAGAAGCAAATAACTACTCTTTTGAAATTATGGCTTAGAAAAGTATGAAAGTTGGAAAGCAAGAAAAAGTCTCAATTTAATGGAATATTACTATGCTGTAAGAAATCATGATCAGGTTAATTTTAAATCACATGGAAAGATGTATATGAAATAATGAAGAATGAAATGAACAGAACAAAAAATATCATTATATAAAGCAACAGAAATATCATTTGAAAAATGACTTGTGTATGTCCACTTCCAGAAAAAGAATTGATGAATAGAAACAAGCCAGACAGAGGTTTATATATGCATAAGTTTTTTGGCCAAATGATACCTTCTCAAATGTAGGGAGGAGAGAGTATAAGATTATATATATATATATATATATATATATATATATATATATATGTATATATATATATATATATATATATATAAAATGCCTGGACCATAATCCTAAACTGAAAATTGATTATATCCCTGGATATATAGAGTCAGTAGTCCCATTACTATACCCAGTGTGTGATGAAAGAAATCTTGTGGAGAGTTCACAGTTCTTTTTATAGCCTTTTGACAGTTGATACAAAGCATTGATTAATTTTGTTAATCTCTCCTTAAGAGGCTAGAGATCAGGTTTTCTAAGTAGATCAGAACTGACAGGAGTCAGTGAGCCAAAGCTGAAGATTTAATTACTAGAGAGACCAGGATGGAGGGGAGGAAGTAGCCTGACTTCTGACAGGAAGTTGGAGGGGAGAGTTGGTCAGTGAAGAGAAAAGGAAGCAGCCACTGACAGTTGAGGGTCTTTTGCCCTTGGGATCTCTAGAGAGCAGGAGGTCTGTCTCTGAGGCAAGGGACTACTGGAAGTTTCCCACTGACAGTTGGACTGCTATAGAAAACTGATTGAAGGAGTGAGAGCATGGTGGCTGTCTATTATTGTAGGGAGTTAGATAGTTAGGTAATAATTTATAGATAGAGAAGAGTAGATTAGGCTTGGCATGCCAGGTAGAACAAACTGTCCTCAGAAGATAGTTAGAGAGAGGCTTAGGAAAATTTACATAGCTATTAGGAATTTTAGGTATAGGGTATAAGATTAATAATTTCTCTTTCCTTTTTTCTATATTTCTATCTGACTTTCTTTCTTAGTTTAAACAGAATTTCTGTTAAACTGCTCTCCTCACTTTGTGAAACTCCTTAATTTAACCCGTACAATTTAAACCCACATACTAAAAGTATGTTAGCTAATAGTTGATAAGTTCTATTATAAGATATAAGCAATTTATTGATCTTATAACTAATACTCCTGGCAATTTTAAAGTAATAAATAAACACATAAATAAAGGTGATGAGAACAAAAACAATGCAATTGTTGGATATCAAATTGGTTATGGTATTATTACCATACTACAAAATATGAAACATAATTAGAGGGTAGGTGGTATAGTAAATAGATTACTGGACCTGATGGAAGTAAAACGTGAGTAGGAATGTAGCCTATTATTAGATGTGTGACCCTTGGAAAGTCATTTAACCTCTTTTTGCCTCAATTTCCTCAACTGGAGACTAATGATATCCACTACTTCCTTTGGTTATTGTGAGGATTAAATAAGGTAATATTTATGGAGTGCTTAGCATAGTGCCCAGTATATAGTAGGTACTATGAAAAAGAAAGTTACTTAAAACATCATCATCATCATCATTTTCATCTTCATCATTATTAAAGTAATAAAATAGAGTGACTCTTGCATATTTCAGGAGAAAATTATTGCCAGTGATTACACTAGTAAAATCTATATCAGAATTCTTATTGTCTCAAGGAAGGGGAAGGAGAAGGGATTGAGGGAGGGAAGATGGGAAGAAGAAAATGTGTTTGGGAACACAAAATTTAATAAAATTAATATTAAAAAACTTTTTACATATAATTGGGGAAAATAAAATATTAGAAATAAAATTTAAAAAAATAAAATTCAGTTAGTATAAGAAATCACTTATGAATCCTATCTTCTTTCAATGTTGAGTTTAAGTACCATATTTTTATGCAATTGTCAGATCCCATCTTTAACTCAGTCCCACATATATCCATCTCTTTCTCTTCAAATTAGGAAATTGCCTGTATATATCACTTTCTCAGGGTATATGTTATGAGTTTCACTATGTATGACATGAAATTTTGGAGGTTATCTTGTACATAAGAGAAATGTTATGAATACATTTAATATAATTTTTGCTTAGGCAACATACACAGTATGATAAGTATGTTATTTGCAAAATAAATGTAATCTCCCTATTATGTGAAAGTCTTTACTTCACTCATGGCAGAAGCTTAATAAATTCATGAATTTGGCATATGGTAAGAACTTAGGAACTAATTTTCAATTTTTTAAAATTCTAAAATATGGTTTGCTACTAATACTCTTATTAAAACTTATTAAAACTAACATTCACCAAAAAAAACTATGGTTTACAAATCACTTTCTTCACAGTGACCCTATAAGGTGCTATTATCAAGGTTAGGAAACAAGTTCCCATTTCCACATTTAAAGCATTATTTTCCATCAACTTATATTTCCAGATTGAATTCTAATTATTCTCTCTCAAATATTCTGGTCAAACTGTCTTAATTCACATTCATCATACATTAAACTTCATTTATTTTCTCTGTGATGGCAAGAGCTGTTCCCCTGTGCATATGTGGAATGCTCTGCCTCCTAAACTCTACTTTTGGATAATGTATCTACTTTTAAAACTCAGCTCAGCTCACATGATATGCCTTTCCTGACTGTTGTAGTTGTTGCCACTCTAACTACATTGTTTTGATTTTCCTTTGTATGTATTTTACATTTACTTATCTCTTTATGGTAGAATGTAATTTTCTTGAGAGAAGGGATTCTTTTTGTTTTGTTTTCCTCATATCACCCAAAAAAAAAGAGAGAGGGAGAAAGAAAGAAAGAGAGAAAGAAAGAGAGAAAGAAAGAGAGAAGGAAAGAAAGAAAG
>NC_058133.1:93178253-93212173 GCF_016433145.1 Gracilinanus agilis | reverse complement strand
CCTCCTCCCTAACCCACTGCCACCTGCACAAATGATCTAATCTTCTCCTTCACTAACATTGAGGCAAGAAATAAGAAAAAGAAAGGAAGGAAAGGATAAAGGAAGGAAGGAGGAAAAAGAAAGAAAGAGAAAGGAAGGAAGGAAGGAAGGAAGGAAGGAAGGAAGGAAGGAAGGAAGGAAGGAAGGAAGGAAGAAATAAGAGAGAAGAGGGGGAGGGAGGGAGAGAGACAGAGAGAAAGAAAAATGCATTCCTATAGAAGGGTCAATAATTTTAAGATAAATACAACATAGAATACAGAATAGGGGAAGGTACTACCAATTACCTTGGGAAAGAAGAGAACAATTGATTTGGAAAGATCTCTAGAAAGAGAGCACTTGAGTTGAATCTAGAAGGAATCCACAGATTCTAAGAAGTAGGAGATAGTATTCCAGGAATAGGCTAGTACAAAGTAAAGGTGAGAGTAGATGGAGCACTATGAATGAAAAACAGGAGGTCTGCTTTTGCAACCACCAACTTTGCTGTCATGAAAATTGGATCACTGACAGCATTATCTCATTTTACCACTACAACAATCTTAGATTCCCTAAATAGATAGTATTATACTCTCTGTGGAAAGTAGGTGGCATAATGTTTAGAGAACTGGACCTGGAATCAAGAAGACCTGATTTCAAATCTGGCCTCATACTATTAGTTGTGATACCCTAGCAAAACAATTAACCTCAATTTACCTCAGTTTTGCCAATTGTAAAATAGAAGTAATAATAGCAACTTACCTCCCAGGATTGTTGTGACAATAAAATGAGAAAATATTTATAAACCATTTAGAACAGTACCTAATATACAGTAGATACTTGATAAAAACTTATTTTTTTCCTCATTTTTCAGGTGAGGAAAATGAAGTATAAATTGCCTGATCAAATTGACAAAGCAAGTTAGTGGTAGAAATGGGATAGGAACATTGGTTTTCATGACTTTTATTTATTTATTTTTTCATTCATTCACTCATTTATTTATTTATTTGTTTGTTTGTTTATTTATTTATTTAAAAACCCTTACCTTCCATCTTGGAGTCAATACTGTGTATTGGCTCCTAGACAGAAGAGTGGTAAGGGTAGGCAATGGGGGTCAAGTGACTTGCCCAGGGTCACACAGCTGGGAAGTGTCTGAGGCCGGATTTGAACCTAGGACCTCCCATCTCTAGGCCTGGTTCTCAATCCACTGAGATACCCAGCTGCCCTCTGTTTTCATGACTTTTAGCTAAATCATGTTGCCTTTTTTTTTGTTACTGCAGAGAACTTATATAATCAGTATGACCAATTTATTTCATATATATATATATATATAAATCTCTTGAAATTCTAGTCCAGAGATAAAAGGAAAAGATCTATGAGATTGAAAAATTTGGATCGAGATCATGATCCCATCTGAAAAACACAATTTTATAGAACAATATTGTTTTACACCTTCAATAACTTCATTATCTTCAACCCTTTGATTCTGTGGTTCCACATGACTGGTTTCATAAAGCTTTGCAATACAAGTCAAGACCAAAGGACTTCTCAGGGTAATTTGACTAAAGTGGCTAATGTGTTTCCATTCAGGAAATTGTGTTTTTTTTTAATTGAGGTCTCATTTTGTGAATAATAGAAATTATATCTTTCTCTGAAGAAGTTATAGAAATTTTCTTATATAAGTATGCTTAACAGCTCGATGCTTCAAGTCTTAAGATTTTAATTTCCTGAAAATAATAATATGAGAAGGATTTAGGAAAAATGGTTCTTCCTTTGTTTCTAGTATTTACAAATGTGCTCATGTCATCATTTTATTTCAGGCTTTCAAAACCCTACTGATTTGATCAAAATGTGCTTCACAGTTTCTACCTTAATAGGAATATTAATTTCATTAAATGGAAAGAGAAATTTTATGAAACAAAGGGAAATATATAAATAAATTGTAACATTTTTCATTAAATATTAACAAAGGAATAGTCCAGTGAAATATTAAATATATTACAAGGCTTGGAAAATAAAATAAATTTATATTCACCATTGAAAAGATAATTGAATTTTATCAAACATTTAAAGAATAACTAATGTCAGTACTACAAAAACTATTTGACAAAATAAGCAAAGAAAGAGTCTTACCAAAGTATTTTTATGACACCAGTATTGTGCTGATTCCTAATCCAAGAAGACCAAAAATGGGGAAAGAAAGCTATAGATCAGTGGTTCCCAAACTTTTTTGGCCTACCACTCCCTTTCCAGAAAAAAATTACTTAGAGCCCCCTGGAAATTAAGAAACTATTTATTGAACTCAGAATAGAATGTAGTACAAAAAAAGTGTGGCCATCACTGCTCCCCTGGATTGCTGCAGCACCTAACAGGGGGCAGTAGCGCCCACATTGGGAATCACTGCTATAGACCAATTTCCTTAAAGAACATATATGCAAAAAACTTAAATAAAATACTAGCAAAGAGACTACACCAAGTCATCACAAGGATTATTCACTATGATCAGGTGAGATTTATACCAGAAATTCAAGGCTGGTTCAATATTAGGAAAATTATCCACATAATTGCACATTTCAACAATGAAACAAGTAGAAATCACATGATTATCTCAATAGATGCAGAAAAATCCTTTGACAAAATATAATACTCATTCCTATTGAAAACACTAGAAAGTATAGGAATAGAAGGGCCTTTCCAGTATATATTTAAAACCATCAGCAAGTATCACATGCAAAGGAAATAAGTTAGAAGCCTTCCCAATAAGATCAGGAGTAAAGCAGGGATGCCCATTATCACCAAAACTATTTAATAATTTGTTAGAGATGCTAGTGGTAGCAATTGCAGAAGGAAAAGAAATTGAAGGGATCAAAGTAGACCATGAGGAAACAAAACTATTACTCTTTGCAGATGATATGATGTTATACTTAGAGAATCTGAGGAAATCAACTAAAGAGCTAATAGAAATAATAACTTTAGCAAAATTGCAGGGTACAGAATAAAGTCACATTAATCATCAGCATTTCTATATAACTCCAACAAAAGTCAGCAGCAAGAATTAGAAAGAGAAACTCCATTTAAAATCACTCTAGACAACATAAAATATTTGGAAATCTATTTGCCAAAACAAACACAAAAAGTTTTTCACACAAATAAAACTAGATCTAAACAATTAGAAAAACATTACTTGGTAATATATAGGATGAGCTAATATAAAAAAATGAGAATCTGTCCTAAACTAATTTACTTATTCAGTGCCATACCTGTCAAGCTACTAAAAATTATTTTTTAAAATTAGAAAAAATTACAAAAAGTTCATCTGGGTAAACAACAGATTAAGTATATCAAGGCAATTAATGAAAAAAAGAATCTGAATGATTGGGTACTAGTACCAGATCTTAAACTGGACTATAAAGCAGTGATCATCAAAACAGTATAGTACTAGCTAAGAGATAAAAATTTTGTATTAATAAAATAGACTAGGGTAAATGATCACAACAAGTTAATATTCAATAAAGCCAAACATCCCAACTTTTGGGACAAAAACCCACTATTTGACAAAAACTGCTGGGAGAATTAGAAATCAATATAGGAAAAATTAGGTTTAGCTCAACATCTCATACCCTTTACAAAGATGAATTCAAAATTGGTAAATGGCTTAAAAGTAAAGATGGAAATTATAGGTAAATTAGGTGAACATTGCATAGTATACCCTGTCACATCAATGGAAAGGGAAAGAATTTAAGACCAAGCAATAGATGGAGAACATTTCAAGCTATAAAATGAATGATTTTAATTATATTGAATTAAAAAAAGATTTTGTACAAACAAAATCAATGCAACCAACATTAGAAGGGAAGCAATAAACTGGAGAAATTATTTTTTATCACAAAAATCTCTGAGAAAGGTCCAATTTCTCAAATTTATAAGGAACTAAGTCAAATGTACAAAGCATCAAGCCTTTCCCCAATTGACAAATGGTCAAAGGATACAAAGAGGCAGTTTTCAGACAAAGAAATCAAAACTATCTATAAGCACATGAAAAAGTGTTCTAAATCCCTCCTGATTAGAGAAATGCAAATTAAAACAACTCTGAGGTATCAACTCACACTTAGCAGATTGGCCAATATTACAGTAAAGGAAAATAATAAAAGTTAGAGGGGATATGGCAAAATTGGGACAGTAATTTATTGTTGGTGAAGTTTTGAATTTATCTAACCATTCTGGAAGGCAATTTGGAATTATGCCTCAAGGGTTTTGTTTTATTTTATTTTATTTTAATTTTTTTATTTTTCAGAAAAAAATTTTCATGGTTACATGATTCATGTTCTTACTTTCCCCTTCTCCCCTCCACCCCCCTACAGCCAATGTGCATTTCCACTGGTTTTAACATGTGTCATCTATCAAGACTTATTTCCATATTATTGATAGTTGCATTGGTGTGGTTGTTTTGAGTCTACATCCCCAATCATATCCGCATCAACCCATGTGTTCAGGCAGTTGTTTTTCTTCTGTGTTTCCACTCCTGTAGTTCTTCCTCTGAATGTGGGTAGCATTCTTTTCCATAAGTCCTTCAGAAGTGTCCTGGGTCATTGCATTGCTGCTAGTACAGACGTCCATTACATTCTATTTTACCACAGTATATCAATCAATGTTCTTTTGGCTCTGTTCCTTTCACTCTGCATCAATTCCTGGAGGTCATTCTAGTTCACATGGAATTCCTCCAGGTTATTATTCCTTTGAGCACAGTAGTATTCCATCACCAGTATATACCACAATTTGTTCAGCCATTCCCCAATTGACGGGCATACCCTCATTTTCCAGTTCTTTTGCTACCATAAAGAGGGTGGCTATAAATATTTTTGTACAAGTCTTTTTATCTATGATCTCTTTGGGGTACAATCCCGTCAATGGTATGGCTGTTCAAAGGACAGGCATTCTTTTATCCCTCTTTTGCCCGAAGGGTTTTAAAAGAATGCCTTCCCTTTGATCTAGCAATACCACTGCTTGGTTTGTTCCCCAAAGAAATAATAAAAAAGGGTTGTACAACAATATTTATAGTAGCACTCTGTGGTGGCAAAAATTGAAAAATGAGGGAGTGTCCCTTGATTGGGAAATGGATGAACAAATTGTGGTATATGATGGTGATGGAATACTACTGTACTGTAAGGAATGATGAACAGAAGGATTTCCACATGAACTGGAAGAAATTCTATGAACTCATGCAGAGTGAAATGAGCAATACCAAGAGAACATTGTACACAGAAAGTGAAACATTGTGAATGATCCAATGTAATAGTCTTTACTACTAGTAGAATGCAATGATCCAGGACAATCCCAAGGGACTTATGAAATAGAATGCTATACACATTGAGAGAAAGAACTGTGGAATTAGAAAAGCAGAAGAAAAACATATGACTCATCACTTGTTTATATGGGTATATGATTTGGGCTTTTGGCTTTAAAAGATTGCTCTATTACAAAAATGAATAATATGAATATAGGTATCACGTGATAACATTTGTATAACCAAGTGGAATTGCTTTTTGGCTGCAGGGGGAAAGGGGAGAGGGAAGGGAAGGAAAATGAATCATATATATGGGAAAATATCTTTAAAAAAATAAATTCAGAAGTATTAAAAATTAGTTCTGATTTTAAAACAATGTGCACACCTGATGCAACAGGGTTTGTAGTTTTCCTGAAGTTTTTGTTTTTATTGAGATTTCCTATAAGCATATGTTATTCTAAGTACCTACTAGAATATTACATATTAAACATACTTAAAAATATTACAGTGTTTCTGAGATTGAAAAGAAAAACTAAACCCCACAAATCTTACTCATTAAATAGCTGCTTCTTAGGAAACAATTCTTTACTTTAACACATTCTATAGATGTTCCTGGGTTTGCTTGGAAAAATACTCTCCCTGTGAAAATAAATAATTTGGAAATAAATAATAGTTTTCTTGCACATAGACTCTTGAAACAGGTTTACTAAGGAAAGAGATTTGATCCTTTTACTAGTACCACCACAGAATAAGCTGTAGGCTCTAAAGGGGCTCCACATTATCCTACTGCAATGCAAATTAAAACTGTTCAGCCAAATATATCCAAACTAATCTTTTCTTTCTATAGGAAAACTATTTTTTCTTTCTATAGAAAAACTTATTTAGACATTTATTGAGTTAGTAGTAATTTGACTTCATTAGTTATTATTATTTAATCATGTCAGTTTATCCTTACTTTTTATACATTTTGCTACTCTATATGAAGCCTAAACACATAACCATACACTTTCATCTAGAATGCCCTAAGAATAAACTACTCTATAGTTTGATGGTCTCCGTTAATCTGGGGCAATATTTCTTTCTAGCAAGGCACATGCTTTAAGGAGAAGCCTATAAAGAAAGCAGGATGTATTTACTTATTTGAACTTCTTCTCTTAACTAATGTTCAGAGAATGTTCTTTTAATGGTTCAAGTTCTTGAAATAAAAAATCCAGTGGAAAATGACAAATCTTTTTTATATCCTCAAAATAGATGGCTTATCTGGCTTGTATCCCTTATGAGTGATGGTTAGGAAAAGTTCTTACTACCATATTTGCTATCTTCAAAAACTCTACTGCAATGTCTAGAAAGTAACAGGACACCATAGCACCTGAAGGAGATGTTGTAAAAAATTGCAACTACCAATTTCCATTTTTTGATTGCTCCAAAACTCTAATTAATCCTACATTTCCATCTATATCTTCTTCTATATCATGTAGATATAGATACATATATACATGAATATAAAAATATATATTTTCAGGTATGTGATTGTATGTGCATATATAGTTTAAATGGTCTTTTAATTATTGTAAAATGTTATACATATATGAGTTTACTTAATTCTCACAATTATCTGTGTGATATATGTGCTATCACTGTTTCCAATTATAAATGAAAGAACTCAGATTTAGAGACGCCAAACAACCAAGAGTTGTATACAGCTGATAAATAATAGACTGAGTGGCATCCTAAGGTCTTTTTCTATGACCTTGTGGGAAGCCAATAGGAGAAAGAGTCTTAAACAGATAAAAATCTGAGACTCTTCTTTTGACCCCTTTTGTGATCTTCATGATTTCCTGTTGAAAAGTATTGTGGCCTTATTGAAGAGCTTTAAGTTCCTAGCAGGCCAGCATTTAAAAGGTTAATACTCTCCCACTTTGGCCAGTAATGCAGCTCTCTGGTATAGCCAAGGCCAAAAACCTTAGCAGGGGCAATTCAACCCTAAGAAAAATATTCCCCGACTTGGCTTTCTCATAAGAACCCAGTCAAAATTCAGCCTTAGCCTTGGTCTGTTCTGAAGCCAATGAGACCTTTTGTGTTTTGATATGAAGCATGAGCTAAAAGATGTTCAGTGTCCATTATTTCCCTATCAACTAATTTGTCCTTATCAGATTATCAGAGATGATGAAGAGATCTTGAGATGACCTGACAATTCTTCAAACATGAAATGGACTAATGCTTCCCATATTTTTGTAATATATATATATATATATATGTGTGATTCTACTTATATTAAGATTTGTATGAATACATTTTCTCCCTAAATGCATGATTAATAAATGCTCTATTATTCCATTATACTTTAATTGCTTGGAAAACAATAGCTTTGTTTTCTTGGTGAGATGATGAATTCTTCCCTCCTCAACTATGGAAAATAAATCAATGAAAAGTTATATATGGGAGAAACCTCAGCACATTATTCTTAGCATGTGTAATTTATTTAATTCCTTCCAAAGAATCTCCCAAACAAGAGTTTTAAGAACATATACTATATGGGGGAAATTATTACAATGTTAGCTGACCCCTCTGTTTTAACAATAGAGGACAGTAAAAATTAGATTATGCTTGATTTGAATTTTTTTAGCTAAAATAAAAAATACCACTCATTTTTAAAAGTTTTATGATGTAATTATATATGTTTTCTGAAGTTCTAAAAATTTTTATGAGATTTGCTTTATATTAAAAAGGAGTTAAAAATACAAATAAAAAGGAGTCAAGCACATTTAGATGTATGCATTAGGTTCAGAAATAATTTTTTTTCCTATGGTCCAGGAAAATTCGATTTATGAGCATTTATAATTTAGGAAATAAATCACAATTCACTAGTTTTAGCCCACAAATGAAAAGGTTTTCATTAATTATATTAGACTATACAGCCTGGACCATTATATCATCATCAACTATTGTTAACTACATATTCACAACATCCAAAATTGATAGATCCAGAAAACTCACTAATAAAGTGCTAGCTACTCAGTCTTCTAGTTTACTGCTTGAAATTTAAATGAGAGAACTAAATCATAAAATCATAGTCAGAGACTGCTTTACTTTTCTTTATATCTCTAACACTTAACCACTGTGATTTGCACATAATAACTGCTTGTAGACTGACTGAAAATCTACTTGAGAATAACAAATGAATCTCCCATTATTGTCTGATGAACCATTTTACCATTACTTACATTCATATTACAAGAAACTTAAAACCTTATACTGTTAATTGAAAGATACACATTATCATTGACAATGTCTCAACTAGACTTATTGTCTTTCCATCTATATGTGTTCCTTCATCTGCCTTTAATATTTCTGTCACTGGTGTCACTATTAACCTAGACTTCAATGTTTGTAACCCTGGAATTATCTCTGGCCCTCTCATTTATGTTTTGTATTTTATCATTTACTAGGTTTTATTAATTCCATCTACTCACATTTCTTTCATCTGCACCTCTTCCTTTGTTTCTATCACCACATCTGGCTCTCATTTCTTTAGCCTAGACTATTATAATATTTTCTTTACATTTCTTTTTTTAAAAACCCTTACCTTACATCTTAGAATCAATACTGGGTATTGGTTCTAAGGCAGAAGAGTGATAAGGACTAGGCAATAGGGGTTAAGTGACTTGCCCAGGGTCACACAGCTAGGAAGTTTCTGAGGTCAGATTTGAACCCAGGACATCCCATCTCTGGGCCTGACTCTCAATCCATTGAGTTACCCAGCTGCCCCCTTCTTTACATTTCTGCCTCCTGTACTCTTCTCTTCTAATACATCTGTCTTACCAGTTTATAAATACTTTAAAAAATATTCCTCCTTTACCTAAACCTCTTAAGTGGTTCCTTTATTGTCTATTAATCTAAGTTCAAATAACTTTGTTTGACATTCCTCAGATTCAGATACATCCTTAACTTTGCAATTTTATCAATTATCCTTTTTCATTTATTCTGTGCTTGAAACAAATGTTTGTTTGTTTGACTACACATTTCCTCCCAAGCTCACCCCACACTCATTCTTTCCCTACTGACTTTGCTGTATATGTTCTTAATATATGGAAAGCCTTGCTCCCTCCTCTTAAAGTATCAAAGTATTAGCTTAAGGTTGAATTCAATTGTAAACTACCTTAAGATTTCCCTGTTTTCCACTGTGAAGAGAGATCAGGAGATCAATCACTTTATTTATTTTTTATTTTTTTAAAAACCCTTAACTTCTGTGTATTGGCTCCTAGGTGGAAGAGTGGTAAGGGTGGGCAATGGGGGTCAAGTGACTTGCCCAGGGTCACTCAGCTGGGAAGTGCCCAAGGCCAGATCAATGACTTTAAAATAAGACTGCAAATTGTAATTTCTTTTATCACTCTCAAATGCAATTATCACATGATGATGTATATTAAAATTGTATATGTTTATATCTTATCTCTCTATTGGAAATCTATCTCCTTGAGGGCAGTGAATATGGCATTTGCAAATGTGTTACCTCATCTAAAATCTAGACTAGAGTTCTTTACACTATAAATATTTTATAATTTTGCTGAATTATATTTCAATTAATTATTTAATTAAATTACACTCTCACTCTAATATTATGAGGAAAGAGACATGGATATTATTATCTTGGATTTACCAATTAGGAAAGACATTTAGAAAGATTTGCTCATATTCGAGTTAGAACTTGAACCTCCTTCTTTATCACTTTGCAGTGCATTTTATACCTTGGAACATAGGGCACTATGCAATAAATTATTAGAATATAAAATATAAGTAATCCTATTATGGAAAGATTTGTTTGGTTTTTTTCCTTCCCATGAATGAAAAAAAATTCGGAAGAGATAATTATGATTTTTATTTGTTATCTCTTTGGCTCTTTTCTTTTGAAAAGGGGCATCAAGAATGTTGTCCAGGAGGTTCGGGGTTAAGATGGCTGCAGAGTAAAAAGTAGCTCTTAACCTCTCCTGACTGAAATATACAGGACTCCTCAAGGGGACATAAAAACAAACCCAGACGAACGGAGGGACCCCACAACAGGGTGCAGTGTGGAAGGTATGTGGAATCCAAACAATTCCATGCTATAAAGGGGTGAAACAGCTTTCACTAAATTGCAGGCTAAGCAACCACCTCCCACACCCTCCACACACACCACCTACAACTCCAAAGCCAGCTAAAAAGAAATAGAGCAAGTTTGGGGCACCCATTGAGTCATTGGCAGCTCCAGGGCCTGTTCCTGAGAACAGCAAGATTTAGGACCCCAAAAAGCTAAAGAACATGCACAGACTCTGAGCAAGGACACGGAGCACAGGCGTGGGCGGAGGCGGACACAGAAGCGAGCGAAGGCTCTGAAACCCTGAGTGGGGAACCAGTGTAGACGGCTATTCGACTGTGGAAGTAGTGCCCTGAGACTTGTAAAGGAACCTCTGGCAGAGGACCAAGCAAGGGGATCCACCAGGGAGCTTGACCTTGAGAAAAACCAGACCTCAGACCTCAGGACCCAAAAGACCGCAGATAGACCCTGAGCACAAGGATAAAGCTGAGAAGCTGCTGGGCTAACAATGGCTACCCAGAATCAGGAAGTTTAGAAGATAAAGATTAACAACAAGAAAAAGAAATCTTTAACACTCGACAACTTTTATACAGAGAAAATCCAGACAACCCAGCAAACAGAGGAGGAGAACAAACAAGCATCTGGACCCTCCCAAAAAAATGAAAACTGGTCACAAGCTCTTGAAGATTTCAAAACTGAGATGACGAGAAAGTTGGAAAAAATTTGGTTAGAGAAATGGGAAATAGCTCAAAAGGAAATCAGGCAAGAAAATAACAGTTTAAAAGGAAGAATTTTGCAATTGGAAAGTGAGGCTCAAAAATCAAATGAACTAATAAGCAAATTGAACACTAAAAATGACCAGATTGAAAAGGAAAACCAAAAGATTATAGCCGAAAACCAGTCCCTAAAGGCTAGAATTGAGCAATTAGAAGCTAATGATCTCTCAAGACAACAAGAACAAATAAAACAAAGTCAGAAGACTGAAAAAATAGAAGGAAACATGAAATATCTCAATGAGAAAGTTACAGACCAAGAAAACTGGTCTAGAAGAGACAATTTGAGAATAATTGGTCTCCCTGAAAAAGGAGAAATTAATAGAAATTTGGACTCCATACTGAAAGAAATTATTCAGCAAAATTGCCCTGAAGTTCTACTAAAAGAGGGTAATATAGACATTGAAAGGATCCATAGATTATACTCGACACTCAACCCAGAAAGGACAACCCCAAGGAATATAATAGCCAAATTCAAGAGCTTCCAAGTAAAAGAAAAAAGTCTGACAAGAAGCCAGAAAGAGACAATTCAAATATCAAGGAGCACCAATCAGGATCACACAGGATCTGGCAGCCTCCACGCTAAAAGACCACAAGGCTTGGAATATGATATTCAGAAAGGCAAGAGAGCTGGGCCTGCAACCACAGATCAACAACCCATCAAAATTGACTATAGACTTCCAGGGGAAAGTATGGGCATTCAACAAAATTGAAGATTCCCAAGTATTTGCACAGAAAAGACCAGGGCTAAATGGAAAGTTTGATATCCAACCATAAAAATTGAGAGAAACATGAAAAGGTAAATAAGAAACAGAGGGGAAAGAAAGAAAACTCATAATTTTTAAATTTGCCTTTTTAAAGGCCTCAGTGAGATTTAATTATCTGTATTCCTATGTGGAGAAATGCTATATATAATTCTCTATAGTAAACTCTATTCACTATTATAGTATTCACTATTATAGTAATCAGAAGTATAATTCACAGGGAGAGGGTGGAATACTAAATGGTCTAAGATGATATGGGGGGTGGAAAGAGGGGGGTGAATAGCAGGGGACACCAAGAGAAACTTGAGTGAATAAGAAAATAGGATATTCTCTTACACACAAAGAGGGCATGGGAGGGAGAGGGGACAAATACTATTATAAGAAGGAGAGGAAGAGAGCATTCAGAGGTAATATTTAAACCGTACTCTCAGTGTAATTAGCCCAGAGAGGGAAGAATATCTATATTATTCATTGGGATAAAAAACTCTATCTCACCCTACTGAGAAAGTCAGAAGGGATGAACGAAGGGGAGCAGGGGAGTGGGGAGGTCAAAAAAGGGAGGGGAGAAGAAGGGGAAGGGAATTTATTAGGTCTTTAAAAATTAAAAAAGGGGAATAACAAGGGAGGGGGTAGAAAGGGAAGTTAATCAAGGGAGGGGATAGGATTACCAGCTAAAAGCAAACCACTGGTTTAAAAGAAAATAGTATAAGAAGAAGGAGTGGGACTAGAGGAGGATACAAAAATGTCAATGAATGCACAACTGATAAAATTGTAACTCTGAATGTCAATGGGATGAACTTTCTCATAAAAGGGAAGGAAATAGCAGAGTGGATCAGAAACCAAAATCCTACCATATGTTGTCTACAAGAAACACATAAGAGGCGCGTAGACATATAGAAGGTTAAGGTTAAGGGCTTGAGCAAAATCTTTTGGGCATCAAATGAGAAAAAGAAGGCAGGAGTGGTGATCTTGATTTCTGATAAAACCAAAGTAAAAATAGATATGATTAGAAAAGACAGGGAAGGTCATTACATCCTGATTAAAAGCAGTAAAAACAATGAGGAAATAACACTGCTCAATATGTATGCACCAAGTGGCATAGCAACCAAATTCATAAAGGAGAAAATGGCAGATCTCAAGAAGGAAATAGATAGTAAAACAATAATAGTGGGAGATCTAAATATACCTCTTTCAGATCTAGATAAATCAAACCAAAAAATAAATAAGAAAGAGGTAAGAGAGGTGAATGAAGTCTTAGAAAAATTAGATTTAATTGATATGTGGAGAAAAATGAATAGGGACAAAAAGGAATACATCTTCTTTTCAGCTGCACATGGTACATTCACAAAGATTGACCATGTTATAGGGCATAGAATCATTGCAAACAAATGCAAAAGAGCAGAAATAATAAATGTAACCTTGTCAAATCATAATGCAATAAAAATAATAATTAGTAAGGGCACCTGGACAGGAAAATCAAAAACTAATTGGAAATTAAATAATATGATTCTCCAAAACCAATTAGTCAAAGAAGAAATCATAGAAATGATCAACAATTTCATTGAAGAGAATGACAATGATGAGACATCCTACCAAACTCTCTGAGATGCAGCCAAGGCAGTACTCAGGGGGAAATTTATATCCTTGAGTGCATATATTAACAAATTAAGGAGGGCAGAGATCAATGAATTGGGCATGCAACTCAAAAAATTAGAAAGCGAGCAAATTAAAAATCCCCAGATGAAAACTAAATTAGAAATACTAAAAGCCAAGGGAGAAATTAATATAATTGAAAGTAAAAGAACTATTGAATTAATAAATAAGACTAGAAGCTGGTATTTTGAAAAAAAAAACAGATAAAATAGACAAAGTACTGGTCAATCTAATAAAAAAAAGAAGAAAACTAAATTGACAGCATTAAAGATGAAAAGGGAGACCTCACCTCTAATGAAGGGGAAATTAAGGCAATCATTAAAAACTATTTCACCCAATTATATGGCAATAAATATAACAATTTAGGAGATATGGATGAATATTTACAAAAATATAAATTGCCTAGATTAACAGCAGAAGAAATAGAATACCTAAATAATCTCATATCAGAAAAAGAAATTGAACAAACCATCAAAGAAATCCCTAAGAAAAAATCACCAGGACCGATGGATTCACAAGTGAATTCTATCAGACATTCAAAGAGCAACTAATCCCAATACTATACAAATTATTTGATATGATAAGCAAAGAAGGAGTCCTACCAAATTCCTTTTTTGACACAAATATGGTACTGATTCCAAAGCCAGGGAGATCAAAAACAAAGAAAGAAAACTACAGACCAATCTCCCTAATGAACATAGATGCATAAATTTTAAATAGAATACTAGCAAAGAGACTCCAGCAAGTAATTAAGAAGATCATCCACCATGATCAGGTGGGATTTATACCAGGAATGCAAGGATGGTTCAACATTAGGAAAACCATCCACATAATTGACCATATCAACAGTCTAACAAACAAAAATCACATGATTATCTCAATAGATGCTGAAAAAGCCTTTGACAAAATATAGCATCCATTCCTATTGAAAACACTGAAAAGTATAGGAATAGAAGGACCTTTCCTAAAAATAATAAATAGTATATACCTAAAACCATCACCAAACATCATATGCAATGGGGATAAATTAGAAGCCTTCCCAATAAGATCAGGAGTAAAACAAGGATGCCCATTATCACCTCTGTTATTCAACATAGTACTAGAAACATTAACAGTAGCAATTAGAGAAGAAAAAGAAATTGAAGATATCAAAATAGGCAATGAGGAGACTAAACTATCACTCTTTGCAGATGATATGATGGTCTACTTAAAAAATCCTAGAGAATCAACTAAGAAGCTTGTAGAAATAATCAACAACTTTAGCAAAGTTGAGGATACAAAATAAATGCACATAAATCATCAGCATTTCTATACATTTCCAACACACTAGAGCAGCAAGAAGGAGAAAGAGAAACACCATTTAAAATCACCCTAGACAATATAAAATACTTAGGAATCTATCTACCAAAACAAACACAGCAATTATATGAGAACAACTACAAAACACTTTCCAAACAAAATAAAAGTGGATCTAAACAATTGGAAAGCCATTGATTGCTCATGGGTAGGACGAGCTAACATAATAAAAGTGACCATTCTACCTAAATTAATTTACCTATTTAGTGCCATACCTATCAAACTACCAAAAAGCTTCTTTACTGAAATTAGAAAAAACTATAACAAATTTCATTTGGAATAACAAAAGATCAAGAATATCAAGGGAAATAATGAAAAAAAAATGTGAAGGAATGGGGCCTAGCAGTACCAGATATTAAACTATACTATAAAGCAGCAGTCATCGAAACAATATGGTACTGGCTAAGAGATAGAAGGGAGGATCACTGGAATAGACTTGGGGTAAATGACATCAGCAAGACAGTGTATTATAAACCCAAAGAGTCCAACTTTGGGGACATGAATCCACTATTTGACAAAAACTCCTGGGAAATTTGGAAAACAATATGGGAGAGATTAGGTTTAGATCAACATCTCATACCCTACACGAAGATAAATTCAGAATGGGTGAATGACTTGAATATGAAGAGGGAAACTATAAATGAGTTAAGTGAACACAGAATAGTATACTTGTCAGATCTCTGGTAAAGGAAAGACTTTAAAACCAAGCAAGAGTTAGAGAAAATTACAAAATGTAAATTAAATGGCTTTGATTATATTAAACTAATAAGCTTTTGCACAAACAAAAACAATGTAGTCAAAATCAGAAGGGAAACAACAAATTGGGAAAAAATCTTTATAACAAAAAACTCTGACAGGGGTCTAATTACTCAAATATACAAGGAGTTAAATCAATTGTATAAAAAATCAAGCCATTCCCCAATTAAAAAATGGGCAAGAGACATGAATAGGCAATTTTCAGGTAAAGAAATCAAAAGTATCAATAAGCACATGAGAAAGTGTTCTAAATCTCTAATAATTAGAGAAATGCAAATCAAAACAACTCTGAGGTATCACCTCACACCTAGCAGATTGGCTAAAATGAAAAAAGGGGAGAGTAATGAATGCTGGAGGGGATGTGGCAAAATTGGGACATTAATTCATTGCTGATGGAGTTGTGAACTGATCCAATCATTCTGGCTGGCAATTTGGAATCATGCTCAAAGGGCTATAAGAAATGCCTGCCCTTTGATCCAGCCATACTATTGTTGGGGTTGTACCCCAAAGAGATCATAAATAAAAAGACTTGTATGAAAATATTTATAGCTGTGCTTTTTGTGGTGGCAAAAACCTGGAAAAGGAGGGTATGCCCTTTAATTGGGGAATGGCTGAACAAATTGTGGTATATGCTGGTGATGGAATACTATTGTGCTAAAAGGAATAATAAACTGCAGGAGTTCCAGGTGAACTGGAAAGACCTCCAGGAACTGTTGCAGAGTGAAAGGAGCAGAGCCAGAAGAACACTGTACACAGAGACTGATATACTATGGTAAAATCGAATACAATGGACTTCTGTACCAGCAGCAATGCAATGACCCAGGACAATTCTGAGGGATTTATGGTTAAGGACACTACCCACATTCAGAGGAAGGTGTGCAGGAGAGGAAATATATAAGAAAAACAACTGCTTGAACACATTGGTCGGGGTGGACATGATTGGGGATGTAGACACGAAACTACCACACCAATGCAACTATCAGCAATTTGGAAATAGGTCTTGATCAAGGACACATGATAAAACCAGTGGAAATGTGTTTCGGCCATGGTTGGGGGGAATGCGGAGGGTGAAGGGGAAAGTAGAAGCATGAATCATGTAACCATGTTAAAAATGAATATTAATAAATATTTAAATTTAAAAAAAAAGAATGTTGTCCAATCTGTCCTTTTCTCCTCCTACTGACAGTGATTTTTATTTCTAATCACTTCCCTTAGGTTGACTCCTTTGATGGGTGGGTCTTTGGGATTATTTGTGTAGAAAAATGGAAAAGTCAAAATGGCCTATTATGGAAACTCATCACCTAAGTGATCAGAAAAAATCCTAAAATCACATTGGATTTAGGGGAAAACATCAAATTCATACTTTTATAGTGCTTTCATGAGTAATAAAATATAAATAAGTAATAAAACATAAATCTTTTATTTGGCTCCATACACACCAGACAAAAAGACATAGGTAATTTTAGACACTTTTTTTTTCCTGTCCCATTCCTTCTCTCTGTTATATGTTGGTCACTACTTTTTTTCTTGCATTTTATTCCCTAAAATGAAACATACGGGGGAGGGGGAAAGCTGGGTAGCTCAGTTGATTGGGAGTCAGACCTAGAGACGGGAGGTCCTAACTTCAAATCTGGCCTCAGACACTTCCCAGATGTGTGACCCTGGGTAAGTCACTTTACCCCCATTGTCTACCCTTACCACTCTTCTGCCTTGGAGCCAATACACAGTATTGACTCCAAGATGAAAGGTAAGGTTTTTTTTTGTTTGTTTTTTAATAATTAATTATATAGATGAAATGAAACATATGCACATCACAAATTCCTATGGCCAACTACATTTTTATTTTGGCTTTCAATAGTTTTAGAAAATTCAAATAAACTTTAACAGACAGAAAAGTTTGAATTAAAAATATAATCTGTGCATAGTAGGGAAAGGAGAAGAACAAACAAAAAGAAAAAAGATCCTATCTGATATCAGTTCTCTCAAATAGAAAGTTACCAATGATGGGTATTTCTGGCAGTATTCACTGGCAGACAGTATACTCTGACAGCTGTTCAAATGCTGGCAACCCCACCCACATCCAAGTCCTCTCCAATCTTTTTTAAAATGTGCTTGTGGAGCTGAGCTCAATCTCCTCTTCCTCATATACAGACATGTGTCTCTTTCATAAAGACTTCCTCCCAGGCAAGAATAAAGGTCATACTGTCTTCTCTAGGTCTCTCTTTTGTCATTGACTCAAAAAAGAAACAAATTGAAGATTTCTGTCCCCTCCACCCAGCCAGCTTCTTTCCACCTGGTCTATCTGACTAAAGAAAGTAAGTAGGTACTGTACTTTAATTAACAACAAAAGTTGTATCATTCTTAATCTAAGTTCAATCAATTGCAGTAATGATTATTCAATGATTTACAGAATTGATTATTATATAGTATAAGAAGTCATTCCTATTCAGTATTCCACCATATCAATGAAAAGTATTTGACATGAAACTCCTTTGAAAGGATTATTACTAAAAGGATAGAAGGAAGGAAAAGACCTAGAAAAGGAAGAAGAGAAGACAAAAGTTTCTTTTTCTCAGGAAAAATTGCCACTACTGACTCCAGAAATAACATTAAAAATAGGAAAGAAGGTAATAATATTTCAGTCAAGTTGTGTGGTTCTTTTTAGGATTTAATCCAGAATCAGCTGAACGAATTTGGGGCTAAAATTATTACTATTACTATTATTATTGTTGTTTTTGCTATTGTTATTATTGCTATTGTTTTTACTTAAATTCAAGGTGAATTTGTAATAAGATATTCTTGGTTTTGCTTTTCAATAGAAGAACTCTAGATTCCATGAAACAAGTCCCTGGAAAAGTTAATTTATTAATTTTTACAACTTCCACCCTGGCACCAAGCAGTCATGACTGATAGTGGCTGAGTAAACTCACTCAGCCCCTTATATCTGTTCAGGCTCAGATCCAAGATCAATTCATACTTAAAAACTCATCCAGTTGTCCAGCCAAATTATCTTGCCTTAGCCATTGCCTCTCCACCATAGATACAACACAATTCTCTCCCTCACTCTGTCTCTGGACTAAGTAATAAAATCAATAATACCATTTTTCTTGAGAAGGATGCATCAATTGATTTCCCAAAGGATGAAGGGACCATTTCTAGGACATCCCAGATGAAAACTTCCTTCCCTAACCACTGCTTTCCCATATTTTTCCCTTTCCTTAGAATGTAACCTCTTAATTGCAAATACTGTTTCATTTTTGGTATTTATTATTTTAGGACTTAGCATAGAGGTGGTATCTCTAGGTTATGTCTATCTCAAGCTAGTCCCCTGGTAGTTGACATTAAATTTTAAAAAATGAAGCACTTGGAGTTCCATCAATAATTAATGAAAAATTACTTAGCTGTATCAGAAAATGCAATAATTATAACCATTAAGAACACCAAGAGTTTAATCAACTCCATGAAGCTTACTTGTCTGATTTGCCTATTTTGACCAACCAGACTGATGGATATCCAAAAAGACCTGAGCTCAAGATTATTCTCTTCTCAATATTTTTTAAGGAAAAAAACAACCTAACTTACATGGAATGCATTATAATATTTTTCTACCACATTTTGGATCATAGTAATCATTTAATAAATGGTTTTCATTCATTCCTTTCATCTTACATTCATTTATACACATGCAATATATTTTTCTCAATAGGATTCATCAATGAATGTTTTAATTTTGTTTCAAGTTATGGGAAAGAAATGTATCCTTGTAAATTTAAGATCTCTTTTCACCATAACTGCATCATTAAGAAATGTAGACTTTTAATATATTGTAGCTTTTTAATAGCTTATCTCATTCGTTTTAGTAGCATCTACTTAAAAGTTATCTTTTGAGTTATACATACAATTATTGAGAATATTAAAGTCTAAAATAAACTATCTTTATGCTAATTTTAAAGTCTAATCATATGGTCAATAAGATACAAAATTTTTAACTTCTTCAAATCATTGGCTTTGTTAAAAATTCTTTATGGTAAGACAAGGTACCAGTATTAGAGTAATATAATCTGAGCTCAAGTCTTGATTCTCCTACTCAATACTTGTATGATTTTGGGTAAGTCACCCTCTAAAGGCCTCAGTTTCTCCATATGTAAAGTGTAAGAGTCAGATGATCTACACCAGTGATGGGCAAACTTTTCAAAGAGGGGGCCAAAGGAAAGGAAATGCTCATCTGTCAGTCTGTTTCTAAGGCAACTCTTTCAAAGTTTCATTGTATTGTATCCTATTCATTGTATTCATCAGATTATGAATAATGTCTCACAACTGGATAGAACATTTCAGGGGGCTGCATCTGGCCCACAGGCCATAGTTTGCCTGTCACTGGTCTAGACAACCTCTATTATCCCTTCATCTTTTAAACTAAGTTTAGGTATCAAATTGTGGGGTAAGAAGGTAAATATAATTGAATAGCAAGTATGATTTGTCCTTGAATGCACATTCAAAATTGATAATGAAAAGTGTTGCTTTTAAAATTAAAATCCATAATTCCAGACATTTTACTGAATAAGACTATTTTTATTTTTCCAGTTCAGTAAGATTTTTAATGTTTTAACTAATCAAAATAAGATACTGATCTGAAATAAAGCTATTTACATGATTCTTTAAGTACGTGGATCGTAGCTACCTATAGTAATCAAATTGTCATTGATGGGAATGATATACTAAATCAATGATGCATTAATAATTGAAAGCGCCATTTCTCCATTATATAAATCATTGCAGAGAAAATTGAGTCATATTTTCCATACTTGAATATGAGAGAGGATGAGGGTTGTTTAGAATCTACAACTAAATGTAATTTTATCAGAGTAGATTTAACACTTATTAAAAATAAGAAACCATATCAAATCTGCCTGGACACACATGCTAAGCTATTTGAATTATTTTGAGAGGTTTTTACTCAGAAAATATGAAGAACAAATCATTTATTCATGTTTTGTTTATCATAATTGCATTAAGTTCTCATTTTTAATCCTGATTAGCTTCAGCAGAAAAAAATATATAGTTACATGACTTAATTAAGCTGTGTCCCACAATGCTGTATAAAATTGAGATTTGTTCTCATACTGAAGGCATGTAAAATGCTCTTTTATGTAACAATTTAATGTTTCACATCCTTTGGAACTCATTGTGAATGTTTCCACTACAGGAAAGGTAGTCAGTATTTAAAATAAATTATTCTTACTTAGTCGAGGGAATTAGTTCTCAATAACCCACGTGTTAATGCAACTTGTTTTGAGTTTATTAGAGGATATGGACATAGGTAAGTACCTTCTGGAAAATTTTATAGATTTAGGTTATGAGAGTAGTGAAAGGTTAATCATTTAACATCTCTGAATAGCCAACAAATATGTTTCAGAGACAGAATTTGAACCAGCCTGGTCTATATACACTTTGCCGTGTATATTTTTGGTATACATGTGTGTCTGTGTCTTTTTTTGATTGATAGGTAGATAAATAGATAGATAGATAGATAGATAGATAGATAGATAGATAGACAGACAGAATATAGCATATGATATATATAGCATATATATGTATGTGTGTATATGTACATATAAATACATATGTAATATGTATGAAATAAATATAAGACAAACTGGGGCAGAGGGTCCTGGCAACCAGTGGGAGTGGAACAGGAAGAACTATAAAAACTACTTTGAGAAAGTAGCTCTTGAGCATAACTAGAAGGGAATGAGATTCTAAAAGGCAGAGATGTGGAACAAGTACATTCCAGGAAGGTGTTACATCCAGTGTAAAAATACAGACATAAATGATGGGGTGCCATGTCTGAGGAGCCAGAATGTCAGTTCAGAAAGAGCAGTAATATATAATACCAGAAGGTAGGTATCATCATGATGTGAGGTACTTCAAATGCTGAACAAAAGAGCTTATAATATTTTATATGAGGCAATAAACATTAATTTTTTTTTGTCCAGAACCCATTTGAGTGATGTGACTATAGCAAATGTTTGATAAAAGTTTTCTAACTCAGTCATGTAGCAAGCATTCTTTAAGCATTTAGTATTTGTCAGGAACTCTTCTAGGGACTAGAGTTAAAACCGAAAAGTGAAAAACCATATCCTCAAATAATTTACATTCTAATGAATAAAACATGTCTTATTAGAGGTACTTTGATAGATTAAGACTTGAAGTCAGGAAGTCCTGCATTCTAATGCTGTCTAAGATACTTCTTGATTGCAAGGTCCCAAGACAAATCATATCATCTCTATGCTTCAGTTTCATCATTAATAAAATGATGTAATGGGATATGATATTCTCTAAGCTCCCTTCCAACTATGACTTTGTGATTTTATGATACACACACATATACATACATACACTCCCACACACTTACCAAAAGAGAAGGAAATAAATATTTATGAAGCACCTACTATGTACCAGGCACTGTGGTAAACAATTTAGAAACAGCATCTCATGGGGCAGCTGGGTAGCTCAGTGGATTGAGAATCAGGCCTAGAGACAGGAGGTCCTGGTTCAAATCTGGCCTCAGACACTTCCCAGCTATGTAACCCTGGGCAAGTCACTTGATCCCCATCGCCCACCCTTATCGCTCTTCCACCTAGAAGCCAATACACAGAAGTTAAGAGTTTAAAAAAGAAAGAAATAGCATCTCATTTTCTTAAAGGTAGAGATGCTATTATTGCCCCCATTTTCCAGTTGAATACATTGAGGCAGACAGAGATTAAGTGACTTGCCAAGGCTCATATAGTAATATACAGACATAAACTCACATCTTCCAGCCTTCAGGCCCGGGGCTCTATCTTCTGTACCAAGGCTACTTTGGAGAGGAGAGAACCCACAGCTGGGAGAATGGGAGCAAAAGTTTCTTTGGAAAAAGTAATACTTGACTGGAGTCTTTTTTTTTAACCCTTACCTTCTGTCTTAGAATCAATACTGTGTATTGGTTCCAAGGCAGAAGAGTGGTAAGGGCTAGGCAATTGGGGTTAAGTTATTTGCCCAGACTCACACAGCTAGAAAGTGTTTGAGGCCAGATTTGAACCCAAGGCCTTCCTGTCTCTAGGCCTGGCTCTCAATACACTGAGTCACCTAGTTTCCCCCTTGACCTGAGTTTTGAAGGGAGGTAGAGATGATGTAAAAATAATATTCTAGTTTCGTGGACAAGGTAGTATAACTACTAAGAGATAAGAGATGGAACATTGTGTGAAGAACAGCAAGTAGGAAAGAGTGGCTAGACCATATATAACGAAGTAATATATAAGAAAACTAGAAATAAAGAAAGGGATGAGGGAAAGTATTTTAAATATCCACCAACATTTATGTCTGATTCTACAGGTAAAAGGGTAACACTGAAATTTATTAAATATGGTGGTGACACACAGAAGACTGACCTTTAGATAAATCTTTTTGGAAGCTATATGGAGGACAGAGTTAAATGGAAAGACTTAAGGCAGAGTGATTAATTAGGAAGATATTGCAATTTTTCAAGGGGTAGAGGGAAATGCCTTCAACTAGAGTTGTGCTTCTACATATGAAGGGGTTGGGATGTATAGGAGAGTTGTTGTGAAGATGAAATTGATAATATTTGACTACGTATAGGATATGTACAATAAATGAGAATGATGGGTTAAGGATGAAGAGGAACTTGCTAACCATGATAACCAGAAGGATGGGGTGCTCTCATTAGCAAAAGGGAATTATAGAAGAAACCTGGAACTTGGGGAATATGTCATGCCAGGTTTTTGATATTGAATTTGAAATGACTGTGGATGCTGGTGTTCTGGTAAAGGCCAGTTTGGGGAAGTGATAATTACAGCAATTTATAGGAAGTGAGAGCAGAGGTTAAAATCAAAGGTATACCTAGATGAATTAGCTTTGTCAAGACAGGCAAGTTTTCAAAAGATAATGAAGTTGGGGGCAGCTGGGTAGCTCAGTGGATTGAGAGCCAGGCCTAGAGACGGGAGGTCCTAGGTTCAAATCCGGCCTCAGACACTTCCCAGCTGTGTGACCCTAGGCAAGTCACTTGACCCCCATTGCCTACCCTTACCACTCTTCCACCTATAAATCAATACACAGAAGTTAAGGGTTTAAAATAAAAAAAAATAATAAAAAAATTAAAAAAAAAAGATAATGAAGTAGCTGATAGTGGGTAATATATTAAAGAAATGTAGAGTAGGAGGTGGTTGATTATAAGAAATAACCTTATTTTTTCCATGAATCATGAGGCAAAAACTTCAGCTAAGAGGGTAGAGGGAGGTGGCCTGAGGTTAGAAGAGAAGGTCTGTAATTGCCTCTGTGGTCAGTAGGGTAAAGAATCAAGTAAGGAGAAGTAGCAAGTTTCTGCTGTTATTTAAGTTATCATTAAAGTGAGTTTGACCTTTGAGGTCACTTTCACATCTAAATCTATAATCAGTACAAGTGAAACGATATTTCACATCCTTAAATAGTGACATCATTTACTTTGAAATATGAAAAAGATATGTAAAATTTGAGTCCAATAACAGGCTTGTTTTTGAGCTATTTTTGCCCTAGACTCTAGAGGAATAAAGAGTCCTATTACCTGACATTACTGATCCTCATGTGTCATCAGTGATCACAATATTCAAATGAATTGCAACCCATCCTTGCCAGCCCATATTAAGTAACAGCCAAAAATTCATGATATGAGATCAACTCAATACATGGGAGGTTTTATTTTCTTTCTCTAACATTCAAATGGTAGTAGAATCCTCAATAAGAGTGGCTGACTATCACATGATGGATTAGATTCTTCCTTCAAAATTGTCTGTTTTTTAAGTTTTTTTTTAATTTTAAATTTTTTTCCTTTGCTATTATCTTTGCTCTGCAAGAGTTCACCTGAATCCTTCTATATTTCTCTGAAACCATTATCTAAATACTTCATTATTTTTGTAGTATGATAATATTCATTATATTCATGTTTCATAATTTGTTCAGTCATTCCTAAATAGATGCATGTCTCTATAATTTCCAAGTTTTTTACAATGGAGAGATGAGCTTTTTTTTGTATATACAGATTATTTCCCTTTTTCTATTATCTTTTTTTGATATAGAACTAGTAGAATTATCACTAGGTCAAAGGGTTTGAATATAGTTCCATTTTTCTTTCCAGAATGACTATTTTAATTTTACCTCCACCAGGAGCATATCATTGTACTTGTTTTCCTATTGTTATTTAAACATCTATCATTTTCTTTTTTTTATCAACTTTGTCATTTTTATGGGTGTGAAGTGGAAATGAAGAGTTGCTTTAAATTTTATTTCCCTAAGTATTGTGTCTGGAGCATTTTCAAGCTATTAATGGTTAATACTTCTACATCTGAAAAAATTGTTCCTATAATTTGATCATGTAAAAATTGGGAATATTTGCTATTCTGATAAATTCCTATTAGTTCTGCATCTATCTTGAAAATGAGACATTAATTAGGGAAATTTGTTGTAAAGATCCACCCTACTATATATATATATACACATTACAAAATTTCCTTTTAATTTTTGCTTCTTTGGGTTTTAATTGTCCAAAGCCTTTAAAATTCCAATCAATTCATATTATCCATTTTATCTGTCTTTTCTTTAGTTACAAACCCTTCACTAATCTATAAATCCAAAAGGACATTTCTTTCTACCTTCTGAAAAGTATTTATAATGATACATTATACCTATATCATGTATCTGGCTGGAGAGTATTCTAGGATGTGATGTGAAATATTGATTTCTACCTAGTTTTTGACAGACTGCTTTCCAGTTTTCCAATAGTTTTTTTTTTTTATTTTTTATAACGAGTTCTTATCCTTGTATTTGGGATCACATCAAAGACTAGGTTAGTATGTTCATTTGCTTCTGGATATAATCTCCTTCACTTCTTGATCTTTCTATTTCATAACTAGTACAAAGTATTTTGATGATTAGTTTTATGTAGAACAGTATGAGATTTGATACTATTGGACTGTATCAATTGTTTTCCTAATTGGGACCTTTGTTCTTTTAAGTGAATTTTATTTTAATTTTCTACTTTTGTAATGTAACCCTTCAGAAGTCTGATTGGTATGTCAGTAAATAAGCAATTATTTTAGATACTATTGTCAATTTTATTAAATTAGTCTGGCCTTCCTGCAAGCAATTTCTCTAACTATTGTGTATTTTTTGGCCCAAGTAGTATTTTATAGTTGCTTTATTTCATTTATTTCTTATATATCAGAAGTTAGGTTAAAGTATTTTGTTTGTTCTATAGTTATTTTACATAAAATTCCTCTTTCTATGGCAATAATTTCTGTGGTTTACTTTTTTATACTTCAAAAATGCTGGTTGCTTATTGTTTCAATTATTTTTTTTACTTTCTGAGATTATCTAAACCATTATATTAACTGCAAAAACATTATAGTTTCATTTCTTTGTAACATTTCAATTTGTTCTTATCTCTATAGTTATCAAACAGTAATAGTAATTACAAACATATTTACCATACCCTTGATCCTAATGGATTATTTCAATTACATCTTGGCACAACTTTATATATATATATATATATATATATGCTACTTTTAGTATGAGGGGAAGACCCATGTATTTCTAAGTTTCTAGTGTTTATTTTTGGGTAATTTTCAAGGAGTCTAAAATTAGGTAAGTTTGTGTACATCTTGTGATAAGCTATTAATTCTAATTTAATGTCTTTTTTCCTTTGAATTTCTTCCTTTTATCATACTTGTTCAATTAAAAAAATCATTATAACTTCTCCCGTGGTTTTTGCTTCATTTCTTTTTAGGAAATCTAGTTGAATATGAATTCAAGTGCCATTCTTCTTTATAGCTTTGTTTGTTGAAATTTTGAAGATTATTTTATTTTGACTATTACTTAGTTGTCTCAGTTACCATACTATCTCTCATTAGAGAGATTTTTTTTGTTTTTTTTTTGTTTGATTATTTACTCATTCTATTAGCCTTAAGTCTAGAATGAATTCCCAGGCCTGCTTTGTTGTTATTTTATATTCTCTTTGGTCCTGGTAATGTTTTCACTGAATTCTACATTCTTCTATGATTTCAAGGGCAGATTGGGTAAGAACTAGAAAGCATTCAATGAACCCAACAAGGTTTATTAATATGGGGGAAAATATGATTGTTTCTTTTGTGATCTGAACTTTTCAAACTCCTGACATGTTTGGGTCTCTCCAACATAATTCTAGATTTGACCCTGCTTTTAGCTCCAGTAGACTTCTATTAATCACAATCATAAACTCTGGAAGACTAACTACAAAAGAACTGCAGCCTCCTTTTCCATCAGGGCTATATTCCTCACTTTTTACATTTAGAAATCCTAGCAATGACTCAATTCTCAGACTTCCTCTCTACTCATTCTCATCTTTCAGATCTCAACTGGTCATGTAATCTCTCATTTCATTCTTCTAAAAGGAAGATTAAACTATGTATACAACATAGACAAAAACAATAGAAAAGACATGGGCATTTGGTTGTATTCAAAGGTCTTAATGGGAAGATAAAGGCTTCCAGCCTCTCTCATCAATGAAAGATTATTAGTTCTGACCTTCTCCAAATGTTAGTCAACATGAGAAGAACAAGAGAAAAGAGTTACAACCAGTAAATGTTCATACAATTACATGGTGAGAAGACGAGATTACCTACTACAGTTCTACAATTGCTTCAAATTCTGAAACAAGATATCACCCTCATAAAGAATTTCTCTTTACAGAAGTTGATTCTTCACCTTATAAGGGGTCATTGCATGAGCCTTTCTCTTATTAGATTATAAATATAGAGTTATAGGCAGTATTTCAGGAAAAAGAAAGTATTTTGTGTCAAGGAAATATTCTTGGTGTTCTTCAAATCACATCAAATAGTAATCATTCATTCTTCAAGTTTGAAAGACTAGCCTACAGAAAATATATAAATAAATTGATTAAATTGCTTGCTAAAGGAGATTTTAATTTTCCCTTTACCCCCCATGGTCTATTATCTTCTCCAATAACTTTAAAAGAAAGCTATTCTTAAAAAAAAGAAAAATAACAATACATTATCTCACTATTGTTTCTCTTTACTTTTGTTCTACCTACATTTAAAAATTTAATTCAAGAATAAAAGACATGCTCCCCAAATCCTAGTGTGCATAAAGCATTGAGATAACAATCATAGGTCTAATTTTTAAGAACCAATTTCAATCTCATATTGAAAGTATCACCAAAGAACACACAATAAATTCTCCATATTAGCTCCCTGCTCTTTAAGAGATTAAAAAAAAATTAAAAAAATATTCTCTTTACCAAAAATACTGACTCCTGTAATAATGTCATACTTTAATAGTTTATGAAAGAATGGTAGCAATGGTGAGTTGTCAGAGTCTATGCCAATAGGGCATAAGATTTAAATATACAAATAAGGTATCAGCAGTACAATATCTGCTATCAGAATTGATTTCCATAAGGAGAAATTCATCACAAGCATGGCTTCGCAACTTGATAATGATTTTTTTTGGAAATCGAAAACAACAAAATAAAGACAGAAAACTTCTTCATCATATATATATATATATATATATATATATATATATTCTGCTTCTAGGGCAAATTTGACAGAAAAGGCATTAGAAGTAAAAAGATCATTTTTTCAAAAAATCTATAAGTACTAACTTAGCTAAAGATATTTGAAAAGGGAGATTGTTGTCTACTCAATCAATAATTGGAGGAAAAACTAACAGAATTGAATTATATCATTTTTTACATCTTTATAAAAAATAGAAGTCAAAAGGCAGTCACAATGGAAATGGAAAAGATGGCTTTTAAATTATTTTTAAAAAATAAAGGAATAGTTGCTTCCCCCCCTCCCCATGCATCCAAAGATAACAACAAACATCATTTCACTGGAAATTTGATCATTCCTCTTGCAGTTGTTCTTTGTCCTTTTTGGAAGAGGATCAATAACATCAAGGAGTCATGACTTGTTTTACATGTGCATGAAATGGATTTAAGGGAGGTAATATCACACAAATTCATCAGCTTCACTCTCTCTTCCAGAGTTAGCAAAGTTCCAGTGACAAGACAAAAGTCAGGCTGACTAGAGTTCCGGGTTAAGATGGCGGCAGAGTAAGAAGCAGCTCTTAACCTCTCCTGACTGAAACACACAAGACTCCTCAAGGGGAAATAAAAACAAGTCCAGACGAACGGAGGAACACCACAACAGGGCACAGAGGGGAAGGTACGTGGAATCGGGGCATTTCCATGCTATAAAGGGGTGAAACAGCTCTCACTAACTCGGGGGCTGAGCAACCACACCACCCCCACCCCCTCCACACACAACACCTATAGCACCGAAGCCAGCTAAAAAGAAATAGAGCAAGTTTGGGGCACCCATCGAGTCATTGGCAGCTCCGGGGCCTGTTCCTGAGAGCAGCAAGATTTAGGACCCCAAAAAGCTAAAGAACGCACACAAAATCTGAGCGTGGGAGCAGGCCGCAGAGAAAGGATGCAGGGCGCAGAGCGCAGACTCAGAGCACAAAGGCGGGGGCGTGGGTGGAGGCAGACACAGCCACAAGCTAAAGCTCTGAAACCCTGAGTGGGGAACCAGTGCAGATGGGTATATGACTGTGGAAGCAGCGCCCTGAGACTTGTAAAGAAACCTCAGGCAGAGGATCAAGCATGGGGTCCACCAGGGGGCTTGACCTTGGAAAAAAACAGAACTCAGACCTCAGGAGCCAAAAGACCGCAGACAGACCCTGAGCGAGAGGATAAACCTGAGAAGCTGCTGGGCTAACGATTGCTACCCAGACTCAGGAAGTTCAGAAGAGAAAGATTAACAACAAGAAAAAGAAGTCTTTAACACTCGACAACATTTACACAGAGAAAATCCAGACAACCGAGCAAACAGAGGAGGAGAACAAACAAGCATCCGGACCCTCCTCAAATAAGGAAAACTCCTGACAAGCTATGGAAGAGTTCAAAACTGAGATTTTGAGGAAAATGGAAGAGATCTGGCAAGAAAATAACAGTTTAAAAGGTAGAATCCTGCAATTGGAAAGTGAGGCTCAGAAACCAAATAAACTGATAAGCAAATTGAACACCAGAAATGACCAGATTGAAAAGGAATACCAGAAGATTATAGCCAAAAACCAGAAGATCATAGCCGAAAACCAAAAGATTATAGCCGAAAACCAATCCCTAAAGGCTAGAATTGAGCAATTAGAAGATAATGATCTCTCAAGACAACAAGAACAAATAAAACCAACTCAAAAGACTGAAAAAATAGAAGGAAACATGAAATATCTCAATGAGAGAGTGACAGACCAAGAAAACCGGTCTAGAAGAGACAATTTGAGAATGATTGGTCTTCCAGAAAAACCAGAAATTAATAGAAACCTGGACTCCATTCTAACAGAAATAATTCAGCAAAATTGCCCTGAAGTCCTACAACAAGAGGGCAATATAGACATTGAAAGGATTCATAGAACACCTGCTACATTTGATCCAGAAAAGAAAACACCCAGAAATGTAATTGCCAAATTCAAGAGTTTCCAAGCAAAAGAAAAAATCTTACAAGAAGCCAGAAAGAAACAATTCAAATATCAAGGAGCACCAATCAGGATCACACAGGATCTGGCAGCCTGCACGCTAAAAGATCGCAAGGCTTGGAATACGATATTCAGAAAGGCAAGAGAGCTGGGCCTGCAACCACGGATCAACTACTCATCAAAATTGACTATATATTTCCAGGGGAAAGTATGGGCATTCAACAAAATTGAAGAATTCCAGGTATTTGCACAGAAAAGACCAGGGCTAAATGGAAAGTTTGATATCCAACCACAAAAATCGAGAGAAACATGAAAAGGTAAATAAGATACAGAGGGGAAAGGAAGAAAACTTATAATTTTTAAATTTGCCTTTTTAAGGACCTCAGTGAGATCTAATTATCTGTATTCCTATGTAGAGAAATGTTATGTATAATTCTCCGTAGTGAACTCTATTCACTATTATAATATTCACTATTATAGTAATCAGAAGAATAATTCACAGGGTGAGGATGGAACACTAAATAATCTAAGATGACATGGGGGATGGGAAAGAGGGGGTGAATAGCAGGGGACACCAAGAGAAACTTGAGTGAATAAGAAAATAGAATAGTCTATTACACACAAAGAGGGCATGGGAGGGAGAGGGGACACATACTATTATAAGAAGGAGAGGAAGAGAGCATAAAGAGGTAATAGAGGTAATAATCAAACCTTACTCTCAGTGTAATCAACCCAGAGAGGGAAGAGTAGCTATACTATCCATTGGGACATAAAACTCTTATCTAACCCTTCTGAGAAAGTTAGAAGGGATAAATCAAGGGGAGTAGGGGAGTGGGGAGGTCAAAAAAAGATAGGGGTGAAGGGGGAGGGAATTCATAAGGCCTTTAAAAACAAAAAGAGGGGGAAAAATAAGGGAGGCAGGAGAAAGGGAAGTTAATCAAGGGAGGGGATAAGGGATAGCAGCTCAATAGCAAACCACTGGTTTAAAAGGAAAAAGTATAAGGAAAAAGGGGGTAGGAATAGGGGAGGTTTTGAAAATGTCAGCAAATGCACAACTGATGATTATAACTCTGAATGTGAATGGGATGAACTCGCTCATAAAATGGAAGCAAATAGCAGAGTGGATTAGAAACCAAAATCCTACCATATGTTGTCTACAAGAAACACATATGAGGCGGGGGGACATTCACAAGTTTAAGGTTCAGGGTTTGAGCACAATCTGTTGGGCATCAAATGAGGAAAAGAAGGCAGGAGTGGCTATTATGATTTCTGACAAAACCAAAGTAAAAATAGATATGATTAAAAAAGACAGGGAAGGTCATTACATCCTGATTAAAGGCAGTATAAACAATGAGGAAATAACACTGCTCAATATGTATGCACCAAGTGGCATAGCACCCAAATTCATAAAGGAGAAACTGGCAGAGCTCAAGAAGGAAATAGATAGTAAAACCATACTAGTGGGAGATCTAAATATTCCTCTGTCAGATCTAGACAAATCAAACCGAAAAATAAATAAGAAAGAGCTAAGAGGGGTGAATGAAGTCCTAGAAAAATTAGATTTAATTGATATGTGGAGAAAAATAAATAGGGACAAAAAGGAATACACCTTCTTTTCAGCTGCACATGGCACATTCACAAAGATTGACCATGTTATAGAGCATAGAATCATTGCAAACAAATGTAAAAGAGCAGAAATAATAAATGTAACCTTCTCAGATCATAATGCAATAAAAATAATAATTAGTAAGGGCATCTGGACGGGAAAATCAAAAACTAATTGGAAATTAAATAATGATTCTTCAAAACCAATTTGTCAAAGAAGGAATCATAAAAACTATCAACAATTTCATTGAAGAAAATGACAATGATCAGACATCCTGCCAAACACGGTCGGATGCAGCCAAGGCAGAACTCAGGGGGAAATTTATATCCTTGAGTGTATATATTAACAAATTAAGGAGGGCAGAGATCAATGAATTGGGCATGCAACTCAAAAAATTAGAAAGCGAGCAAATTAAAAATCCCCAGATGAAAACTAAATTAGAAATACTAAAAACCAAGGGAGAAATTAATAAAATCGAAAGTAAAGAACCATTGAATTAATAAAAAAGACTAGAAGCTGGTACTTTGAAAAAACAGATAAAATAGACAAAGTACCGGTCAATCTAATAAAAAAAGGGAAAGAAGAAAACCAAATTGATAGTATCAAAGATGAAAAGGGAGACCTCACCTCTAATGAAAGGGAAATTAAGGCAATCATTAAAAACTATTTCACCCAATTATATGGCAATAAATATAACATACAAAAACATAAACTGCCTAGATTAACAGCAGAAGAAATAGAATACCTAAATAATCCCATATCAGAAAAAGAAATTGAACAAACCATCAAAGAACTCCCTAAGAAAAAATTGCCAGGGCCTGATGGATTCACAAGTGAATTCTATCAGACATTCAAAGAGCAACTAATCCCAATACTATACAAATTATTTGATATGATAAGCAAAGAAGAAGTCCTACCAAATTCCTTTTATGACACATATATGGTACTGATTCCAAAGCTAGGGAGATCAAAAATAGAGAAAGAAAACTACAGACCAATCTCCCTAATGAACATAGATGCAAAAATCTTAAATAGAATACTAGCAAAGAGACTCCAGCAAGTAATTAAGAAGATCATCCACCATGATCAGGTGGGATTTATACCAGGAATGCAAGGTTGGTTCAACATTAGGAAAACCAACCACATAATTGACCATATCAACAGTCTAACAAACAAAAATCACATGATTATCTCAATAGATGCTGAAAAAGCCTTTGACAAAATACAGCATCCATTCCTATTGAAAACACTGAAAAGTATAGGAATAGAAGGACCTTTCCTAAAAATAATAAACAGTATATACCTAAAACCATCAACAAACATCATATGCAATGGGGATAAATTAGAAGCCTTCCCAATAAGATCAGGAGTAAAATAAGGATGCCCATTATCACCTCTATTATTCAACATAGTACTAGAAATGCTAGCAATAGCAATTAGAGAAGAAAAAGAAATTGAAGGTATCAAAATAAGCAATGAGGAGACTAAGCTATCACTCTTTGCAGATGATATGATGGGCTACTTAAAAAATCCTAGAGAATCAACTAAGAAGCTTGTAGAAATAATCAACAACTTTAGCAAAGTTGCAGGATACAAAATAAATGCACATAAATCATCAACATTTCTATACATTTCCAACACACTAGAGCAGCAAGAAGGAGAAAGAGAAACACCATTTAAAATCACCCTAGACAATATAAAATACTTAGGAATCTACCTACCATAACAAACACAGCAATTATATGAAAACAACTACAAAACACTTTCCAAACAAATAAAATTGGATCTAAACAATTGGAAAGCCATCGATTGCTCATGGGTAGGACGAGCTAACATAATAAAAGTGACCATTCTACCTAAATTAATTTACCTATTTAGTGCCATACCTATCAAACTACCAAAAAGCTTCTTTACTGAAATTAGAAAAAACTATAACAAATTTCATTTGGAATTACAAAAGATCAAGAATATCAAGGGAAATAATGAAAAAAAATGTGAAGGAATGGGGCCTAGCAGTACCAGATATTAAACTATACTATAAAGCAGCAGTCATCAAAACAATATGGTACTGGCTAAGAGA
>NC_058133.1:93176783-93178189 GCF_016433145.1 Gracilinanus agilis | reverse complement strand
AAGGAAGGGGGCCTAGCAGTACCAGATATTAAACTATACTATAAAGCAGCAGTCATCAAAACAATATGGTACTGGCTAAGAGATAGAGAGGAGGATCAATGGAATAGACTTGGGGTAAATGACATCAGCAAGACAGTGTATGATAAACCCAAAGAGCCCAACTTTTGGGACATGAATCCACTATTTGACAAAAACTGCTAGGAAATTTGGAAAACAATATGGGAGAGATTAGGTCTGGATCAACATCTCACACCCTACACCAAGATAAATTCAGAATGGGTGAATGACTTGAATATAAAGAGGGAAACTATAAACAAGTTAAGTGAACACAGAATAGTTTACTTGTCAGAAATGTGGGAACGGAAAGACTTTTCAAAACCAAGCAAGAGTTAGAGAAAATTACAAAATGTAAATTAAATGGTTTTGATTACATTATACTAAAAAGTTTTTGTACAAACAAAAACAATGTAGTCAAAATCAGGAGGGAAACAACAAATTGGGAAAAAATCTTTATAACAAAAAACTCTGACAGGGGTCTAATTACTCAAATATACAAGGAGTTAAAGCAATTGTATAAAAAATCAAGCCATTCCCCAATTGATAAATGGGCAAGAGACATGAATAGGCAATTTTCAGGTAAAGAAATCAAAAGTATCAATAAACACATGAGAAAGTGTTCCAAATCTCTAATAATTAGAGAAATGCAAATCAAAACAACTCTGAGGTATCACCTCACACCTAGCAGAGTGGCTAAAATGAAAGAAGGGGATAGTAATGAATGCTGGAGGGGATGTAGCAAAATTGGGACATTAATGCATTGCTAATGGAGCTGTGAACTGATCCAGCCATTCTGGCTGGCAATTTGGAATTATGCCCAAAGGGCTATAAAAGAATGCCTGTCCTTTGATCCAGCCATACCATTGCTGGGTTTGTACCCCAAAGAGATCATAGATAAACAGACTTTTACGAAAATATTTATAGATGCGCTTTTTGTGGTGGCAACAAATTGGAAAAGGAGGGTATGTCCTTCAATTGGGGAATGGCTGAACAAACTGTGGTATATGCTGGTGATGGAATACTATTGTTCTAAAAGGAATAATAAACTGGAGGAGTTCCAGGCGAACTGGAGAGACCTCTGGGAACTGATGCAGAGCGAAAGGAGCAGAGCCAGAAGAACTCTATACACAGAGACTGATATACTGTGGTAAAATTGAATGTAATGGACCTCTGTACCAGCAGCAATACAATGACCCAGGACAATTCTGAGGGATTTATGGTAAAGAACGCTACCCACATTCAGAGGAAGGACTGCAGGAGAGGAAACATAAGAAAACCAACTGCTTGAACGCATGGGTATGGGTGGACATGATTGAGGGTGTGGACTCGAAACTACCACACCAATGCAA
>NC_058133.1:93056508-93176685 GCF_016433145.1 Gracilinanus agilis | reverse complement strand
GGGTGGACATGATTGAGGGTGTGGACTCGAAACTACCACACCAATGCAACTACCAACAATTTGGAAATTGGTCTTGATCAAGGACACATGACAAAACTAGTGGAAATGTGCAATTGGCCATGGGTGGGGGGAGTCCGGGGGGGGCAAAGGGGAAAGGGGGAGCATGAATCATGTAACCATGTTAAAAATGAATATTAATAAATGTTTGGAAAAAAAAAAGTCAGGCTGACTAGTGATGGCCCAGGATGCAGTAGATGATCTTTCTGTCTTCATTGCCTGATCAAGCTCAAAGTACTCCCCAGTCTCTGCTTCATCTATTGGCCTTTGTGGCCATTTTGACAAATTTTTCTCATTTGCCCTAGCTTGGTATATAAATACACTCTTTACCCATCAGTTATCCATCTACATTAACCTGCCTTTGGAGATCATTTTACTAGAGTTTGGCCCCTGCACAAAATAGAGCCATAGGTGAGAATTGAATGCCAGATGGACAGAAAAGGTGGCTAAGCAGGCCTGAAAAGCTATTGGCAAACCTTTATATCAGAGGTTGTGTTGAATATCCATAGACTTCTCTTAAAGGATATATTTTTAATAGAGGATAAACCAATGAGGGTTCAGTTCTGAGAACATGCAAATTTAGTGAACCTGCTCCTGAAAGTGCCTAATACCATGGAATGAAAAGAGCTTTTATCTCTCCTCAATAGTATATATTATCTATGACTGTTTTCAGTCTGTAAGGCAGTTGGCCCTCACTGACCAGTCCATCCTAATGTAGTATAACCCAAATAATAATAATAATAAGATTAATAAAATGTCTTACTGAAATAAGTACATGCCATGCTTCAAAATCTATTGAAGAAAGTAAAAAAAAAAAGAGGAATTCCATCAATCACCTGGTAAGATCTCTAAATCAAATAAAAAATAATTTTATGCTCCATTAATTCAATGCAAAGATAGCATAGGTAAGATGTTGCAAAATACATCAACAAAAAATTGTACAGGAATAAGAAATGTGTATCAGAATGGTAAAGAAAGCTTCTGCAACTTTATTCAATACTTAAATCTTAAAAGAAAATAATTATGAGTCACAGTAATTACAGATGACTCCACAAGATAGAAACATGCCTGAAAAGTTTAATACCTATACTGTTTTGAATTATTATTTTTGAGTTATTATTATTGAGTTATCTTCTCTAACCAACTGCTTACATCCTACTGTAGCAAGCACAAGTAAACTTACATAGCTTATAGCTGGAGACCTAGCAATAATGATCCCCACAGCAATGACTACCTGCCGACCCCAACTCTTTAACAATGTTAAAGGTTTATAGATGTTATTTTTTTTTTCAGGTACATCAAAGAGCAGAGGAAAAGTGAGTGAGAAACTCCTATCTCTTATTTCAGGAAATCTAAGGAAGAAAAAGCAAAGAAAAGAAGTTCTCAAAGAGGAAAATAGTTATTTCTACTCTTCTTTTTAAAAAAAGCTTAAGAGTTATCTGATCATAACAAAAGAACATCCTCCTGATTCTCAGCCAAGAATCATGTCTGACAGAGCCTTAGTCACCAGAAATTGACTAGGAGTTCCCATGTTCTCCCAGGAATGTACATGGCCCTTAACAAGGAGCCAAAATACATACCCCATTCCTTGAGACATGCCCCAGGCCAGCAAATCAGTGGTTCCACAATCAGCTTTGCTGCCTTTACATTAACCGAGTGATTAACTTCAACTTTTTCAGTGTTCTGTATATAATCCTTAATAGACATTGAGACAAGAAAGCAGGACAACTTCTTTGATGCTGTTATTTTACCAGTAAGTAAATCATTATAATTAAATGAAGTCTTTTTGCTCTGTGTGTGGTTAAGCATTTAATAAGATTAGAGTATCATAAAAATCAATTACTTTCCTTTTTATATGCTTCCTGAGCATAATAAACTTTTTTTGTTTGTTTCTAAAAAAATTGCAACAGCTAAAACCGTTTCTCTAGCGAGCCAGTGTGAGAATGGGATTCATAATTGAAAAATGGTAGAAGTCTTCCAGATTATCAAGGTGTCACTTAAGAGTCCTGAAAGAAGCCATTTCCCTACTATTGATATGTTACCATGAAAGAGCAATTGGGTATACCAGTCAAGGTAATATTTTATTTATCATAGTTTATCATAAAAATGATTACTATTTAACCATTAGCATAGTACAAAAGCAATTATATCAAATTTCTATATTGCCAAAGGGGAGGGAGGGCTAAATGAATTTTCCTTTCAATTCCATCCTGTCAATTAATGGTATTGAAAGTTTTTGCCTCATTGATGATTTATTATTGAAGCTAAGACCTCACTTGCTTCTATGCCTAGAAAACCATTCTTCTAATGTCAACCCTTTTCACTGCTACTGTCAAACTGTATTTTTCATATGTCAGTCTGAATATGCCACCCTTCCTATCAACTTAAAAGCACTTGAATTCTTTTTAAGACAATATTGGTAGTCTCAACAGTCCTGTATTATTTCCTTTATACATCTTATTGCCTATAACAATCTATATCCTTCTTATTTTTCTATCATTTAGAATAAAAATAATTATACATCAAGAATTCTTAAGAGATTGCCTAATGGACTACTTTGTTTTTGCCTTTGTATCTCTTAAATTATGTTGAATAAAGGAAATACTAAATAATGTTTACTGAATTGAATCTAGCTAAAGTCCCACATTAAATGCCTTGGGAAATCAACCTATGTGGAACCTAGAGTAAGAATTAAAAATCCAGACCCCTGTATAACATTATAATGAAACAGACTTATCTGTAGGAATTCCTAACTTACAGACCTTTGGTCTCCAGACCTCTCCCCTTTATCTGCTGGACCGCCTAACTTACAGACCTCTCCCCCTTATCTGAAGGAATGCTACCTTGAAGACATCCCCCTATCCTGCCCCCTGCTGCCTACCACTCTATAAAAACCCAGATCAACAGAACTCTGTGGTCCCACATCGACTTGTCTGTGTGAGTCCCTTAGCTTAAGCTAAGATAATAAAAATGCATATTGCATTGTTGGTTCAGACTCATTTATTGGGATAACTCTCTGGGCACTTCACCTGGAAGTTGAATCAGAATCAGAATTTAGTTCTGATACTTAACCCGGTCTTTTGCCATTCTACCATGATATCTATACTCTATATGTCATTCCTCCTAGAAATTTACAAAAGAGTTTAGAATTAAGAATTGTGAAGTCACAATTTTAAATTCAGAATTTTAACTCGTAAGCCTGGAATACATGGTACTTCACAATCTTGTACCATTCTATCTGTAATGATTAAAATTCCTTAGAGAATAAATAATTATTTATTGGTGAGAGAGAGAGAGAGAGAGAGAGAGAGAGAGAGAGAGAGAGAGAGAGAGAGAGAGAGAGAGAGAAAGACAGGAGAGACACAGAGAGAGAGAGACAGAGAGAGAGAATGAAAAAGAGAGAGAGAGGTCACCAGGCCCCCCACCTAAAAAAGATACCTTCTTGCTTCCCTGGCCAGGCTCAAGTAAAGCAGTAAATGCTTCAAAGATAGGAGTGTGTCTCCTGCCCAGCTAGCTAGAGAGTCCCAAGGGAAAGAGAGCTCTTTTGTTTGTACCTTTACCTTTAAGGCCAGTGACATAAATCCCTCTGTGTCTCTGATTGGCCAGCCTTAACTTTAGACTGATCTGAGTCCTGACTTCCAGACATATCAACTGTCACAGAGGGACTTCCACTGCTCTCTTCTAGAAGTCAGGACTCCAGGTTCAGATGAAGTATTTTAGTCATGTGACTTGCTGGTATCCTGACTTAATATGCATGTGTGGTGTTATGATGATAATAACAGATATTTTGGAGAAGCAGATAAATGGGTCTGGGCCAATAGACCTTCAAGTCACAACCACTGATTGACAGGCTTTCAGTGAGGAAAGGAGGGGGTTAGACATTCCTGTATCTCAAACCCCTCCCCCCTAAACAGTTGCTGGTTTCAGTTGGAAGATGGAGACTGGATAAGATTCTTCTGGTAAGTTTCTGTTATAGTTGAACCCCAATGATGTTCCCTTTCTTTAATTTATATTCCTCACAGGTCTGATAGAGGAACAAGTAGAAGCTTGCTATCTAACTGATGAGGACAGAGATGATCTTCTTAAAACTGGCAGCAGACAGGATTCAAACTAGATGAACAGATTTGAGTTGTGAGTATTCCCCCAAATAATTTCCAGGCACAGATTTGAAGGTAAAGGTTATATTATGAAATAAAAAGGAAAACTAAAGGAGTTAATGAAGGGTTTTGGATAAGGAAAGGTGACCCTGAACTATTAGGTTGAAGCTGCCCTCCCCCCCCCACAAAGAGGGGATGAAGGCACTTAACTAAAATTGGCTCTCTTGCTATTAATGAATATTTTACTCTCTAATCACTAAATATTTGTTGTATTGAAGTTGATAAAGATCAACCCTATTAAACAGGCTAACCCTTATGTAGAAACCACAATGGCTTATGCCACAATGGCCATTCAAGCGATCCCCAAGTCTGGAGTAGTAAGCAGAGTGTCTGCTCACTTCAACCTCCAGAAAGCAACTGTCTCAACCCTTCTCAACTGCCCCCTCACCCAAAGTTCTCCAGGGGGGGTCCCCTGGAATTCTGGGTGTGGCTGTCCCTGTATTTTGCAGGGATTCCATGCTTTCCATCTCCACATAACAGTAAGTAAGGGATGTCATTTTATATTAATTTCACCTGGACTATTATGGTCTTACTTTGTATATGACTCCCTTTCTTATATGCTATGATAAAACAAACAAACAAAAAAAGAAGGCTAGCCACTCCCAATATACAAATATGCTTTCTATCTCTGCCTTTGTTCATTGTCTGGTTCCTTATTATACTATTTCAGCAAACAATATGTCAAACTAAAGAAAATACAAAACCACCAGAACAATTACAAAATAACAAGTCTTTGATCAGGCAAGGGAGACAACATTCTTATTGCTACTACAGAGTCTCTCTCTCTCTCTCTCTCTCTCTCTCTCTCTCTCTCTCTCTCTCTCTCTCTCTCTCTCTCTCTTTCTCTCTCTCTCTCTCTCTCTCTCTCTCTCTCTCTCTCTCTCTCACACACACACACACACACACACACACACACACACACACATCATCATCATCATCACACACCATTACACAGAGCCAAGCTCTGAGACTCTGGGAGCAATGTCTCTGGGGAGAAAACAACATGAATAACCATTTCCAAGGAATTAATAACCTTGGGATTCTATTTGTACCAGAGAGAATATAACAAAAAAGAAACAACTGACTAGTTAAGTAGGGGCTTAGGAACTAGGTTGTAGCTTGAGGTCTGGGTAAATGGGAGAGGCATAAATATAATAAGAGAAACTAAGAAACCAAAAGAGACTACTTAAGACTTGAGTATCTCTATCACTCATATTCAAGATGCTTAATGGGTGTTTGATAATTTATTGTTTATTCTGGAACAGTCTATCTCCTGAAGGCAAGTTCCCTTGGGACAAAGGTAAATTTGGGGTTTCATAAAAAAGGTTAAATATTATTTCACTGTGGTTATTTATTTATTTATCATATTTCCTTATTAGGCTACTGGCTCTATTCAAGTATAGATCATATCTTATCTAAGAGTTGTCTTTTGTTTGTTTTGTCCTCTCTCCCTTCCATACCCAGTGGAATTCTATGTATTCAGAAAGTCAATAATAAATGTTTATGTTGAATCATGTTTCCATTTTTCCAGTTCCTACAGTGTATCTGAACTAATGTTTATTTCTCAACATTCATTTAAAAATAGTCACAAATAGAAAACAGCAATATGTCCAAGTATATAAAGGCATACAGTTACACATGACTGCCAATTATGCCCCAAGACTATTTAAGAAGCTTTAATATATTTCCACAATTTAAATGTTTGAAGCATATTGGAAGAGCCTAGCCTTTTGGTTATGGAATTAATATACAAAAAAAGAACAAGTACTGAGAAAGTATAGAACTCTCTAAATAATAGCAATTATAATATTCATCATCATAAAAAGAAAATAAGGATAGCATTTATGTATTAATTTAATGTTTGTAAAGCACTGATCCCCACAGTTCTGAACTAGGTGATCTTCACATTTTACAGCTAAAGAAATCAAGGTTGAGAGATGTTAAGTGATTGGTCCAGAGTCACCTAGCTAGTAAATGTTCAATAAATGCTTTGAAGTCAGACTTTCCTCACTTGTACTACATCTACTTTTTTCTGTTCTTCCGTAGGTTATTCATACATAATTTTAATGTATAAGCATACAATAGGAAAATACACTTTATGTGTCCATCCTACAAGTATTGAGGAGATAAGATATATAAACTTTACTGGTTCTGAAAAGCAATTTGGTGTTCTATCTGAAGCTTGTTTATCAAAAATGTTGCTTAGAATTTACTATCTATATGTATTGATGCCCCCTTTTTGACACTCCTCTGTCAGGTTTTTTTGACCTGAATTTTTCCTCTGTTAAAAAGCCTCAGGGAAAGGAACCTCTTTAATCTGCTAACTCATTTAAAAGGACAATCAACTATACTCTCCCATCCTCAGTCTCCGGTTCCCCTAAAAGAGTATATAAGCTTCCCAGATTCTATGGGGCTTCAGAATTGTCCAATCTCCTGTGGTTGGCATTCCCAGGGTCGGTGTCCAGAGCAACCAGAGTCTCAGGTCTCTGTGTTAGTTTTTAGCCTACAACTCTGTGTGGAGGCCTGAAAGGAAATTTCCCAACCCCTTTTCCTCAATTAAAAAGTGTATTTTTTTTGACTATTTAAAATAGTTTTGTGTTTTTTCCATTTTAACAGTTGGATACTGTTTTTTGACAAATCTAAGTATTGCTAAGTGTTACAATTATGTGTAGGAACTTTGTTTTTTGGGAACCTCACTTTTGCCCCAGTCCCCTGGCAACTCATCCCCAGGGAAGTCCCAGCCTAACACATTTCAGACTAAGCAACTTAATGGTCCTAGTTTGGGTGGGACTTGTTGATCTAATCAAATGTTAAATCTTTTTGTCCTAGTAGTTTCCCTCATTATATCAAAGTCCTCTAGGTAGCCCAGCTCTTGGCTAAATCTTTCCCTTTTGTTTCCATTGTAAAGCATCTGTCTCTCACTGATAATCCTGTCTTGGACTTCTCATTACCTTGTAGCCATGGTAATGCCAATCAATCATACTTACTGGTCCTTAGTTCCCCAAATGGTATTGTTCTTCAGAGAATATTCTAGCACGTTGATCCTCATAGAGGAAATGTCTCCAGAGCCCCAGGACCTTACCTCTATGTAGCATTTGGTGCTTGTGTCTGTGTAGCAGCCAATTATTATGGAACTATCTCTTTCCTAATTAAAGACTTGGTTTTTCTGACTACTTTAATAGGTCTGTATTTTTCCAAGTTGACAGTATCAAATTTCTGAAATCCCTATATCTTCTTCATGGGAATAAAGAGTGCTGGGTATAGATACAAGAACCTAAAGAATAAGGTATTCATTATGAATGAGAGATTACAGTTAGATGATAGAGTAGATAGAGTACCAGACCTGAGTTAAAATCTGGCCTTTGACGCTAGCTATGTGACCCTGGGCAAGTCACTGTGTTGTGGGAGAGCATTGAGTCGAAACTCCCAGGCTAAGGACAGGTTACTCTTCACAATAATGCAAGAATCCAGAACTTAGCTTAAAAAAAAAAAAGAAATTTATTAATTTGGAAGTCATATTGGAAGACCAGGAGACAGTGTGCAGGTGAAACACTGCCTTCTCAAGAAGATAGGGTATGGAGACTTTATGCTCCTTTAACAGCAGGGGTTATAGGATAAGAAAAGGAGGATGGGGTGAATCAAGAATGAGTTAATTCACTGAGGTTGGAAATATAAAGGATGACCCATGGAATTCAAAGGATGATTAGATTCCATACCCCATGATGCTTATCAGAGTAGAACAGGGAGGTGCATATTGTAAGATTCAGATTGCAGAGTAGAATTCTAGCTGCAGAGAGGGGGTCAGGCCATACCTCAGAATTCCATAAGCCTCCCCCTCACCTTGCCCCGAGACCTCTGAGAGAGGGGGCATTTAAAGGCAGTTGGGTCCTGGGTTTTGAGTAAGCAGGTCACTGTTTGAAGAGTCTTAGGTCCCTGGTTGCTCTTGGGGGCCTGAGGCTTGAATCTGAGCAAAGCCATTTTAGTTCCTAGCTGCCAACCTGCTTTACCTGGATTTGACATTCAATCTACATCAGTTTACCTCTGTTTAGTTATTTAGATATAGGAGAAGATTATTTATAAGCTTAGAAAGCAGACTAGTTATTCAAGTTACCTTTCCCCTATGTGGGGAGGGGATGCTTGGACATAACAGTTTCAGGGCATCCTAAACCTTGTCAATCCTTATTTGATCTCCCTTCCTTCCCATCCCCTCCAATTATTAAATCTTTAATCTATTGGGAGCAGTGCCTGGTTATATTTAGGGAAATACTCACAACTTCCTCAAGCTGAGTTCCTCTTCCTTTATAGCCCAAAAGTAAGAACTTTCTTCTGTGCCTTCGAGCTTCAAAAATATCAAGCTTCTCCTATTCTCTCCTATTCAATCCTGTGGGGAAAGTTATCACCTTTAGGAGTTCAGCCTTTCCTTACTGTCCTGGGCCTGTAGTTAACAAGTCTGTCCACCATTATCTTACAGTATCTGATTTTTCAACTACCCAGTGGGAGGGGGGGAGTGAAGGAGCACTGAGCAAGATCCTGCTCCTCCCTTCAGTCAAGCCTGTGTGTGTGTGTCCCTTCATAGGCCAAATGATCAGAGAAACTTGATACTACAGACGTCTGTCATCTTACAGTTTCCAAAATATAACAATATCAATGTTAATTGAAGATCTAGGGAAAAGTCCAAAGGGGAGTGGGGGTGTAAATGGTCCTAGAAAGGAATTTCTTTTGTCCCCTTTGACCTAGAACACTTCTGGAGTTTAGGGTGTCCAGAGGGAAATCTGTACCCCATATCAGCTGAATTATATTTGTCCCTAATTCCATATCTGTAAAATAAACTAGAGAAGGAAATGGCAAAACCCTCCAGTATTTTTTGCAAAAAGAAACCCAAATGAAGTCATAAGAAGTCAGATAAAATTGGAATGACTGAACAACAACAATGAAAGATCTATTTTCCAGAATGAAACAAGAGTTCCCCATGGGGTATGTAGGGGAAGGGCAAAATGTTGAGACTAGAATAAGTTATTGAATACAAAGCAAGAGAGGAATATCCAGAGGTAGAAAATATAATGGAAACTTGGGTTCAAAGGGTATATAAGTGAGATGATATAAGAGGAACTAAATTCTACAGAATTAGACCCTCTTAATATACTTGTATAACAATCCATGTAATGACTTGAAAATTATTTAATAAAAATCTTCTCTGGATGTTTTGTTTCAAATTGTCAAAGCTCTTATTCTTCAGGACTTCTTAAGGTCACATGAAAGATGGATCATGATTTACTTAGAATAACAAGAATATTGTAGCCTTTTTGTTTAATTTCTGTGAAGAATTAAGAATGAGGAAGAGAAGAATAAGTAGTTTATCCTAAAATAAGTAAAGAGATTTCTCTTTAAGGATTTGAATCATACTGTTTTTGCACTTTAAGACAATCTCAAAAAGGGAAAATATCATCATAAAACATACACAGATACTATATAGACATAGATATAATACTTCTTAAGGGTTTCTAAAAGTCTTATGAGTTAGAATACCAATAATCCATTTAAAAGAGGAGGAAATGGAGGTTCAGACAAGACTTGCCTTCAAGCCAAGTTTAACAAGTGATATTTAGATCTCTTTTTAGTTTTAAATGAATTTCATACACATTCTCTCATTTTAGTTTTGCATTGGTATTAGCTCCATTTACACATAAAAATATTGAGATTAATAGAGGTTAAGTGACTTACCCATGATCACAAAGATATTGTGTGAAAGGTGAAATTTTAATTTAGATTTTCCTAACTCCAAGTCCATTACTTCATCTACTACATCACATATGAGAATTGAAAACAAAGGCATAAACTATTGATGTTTTTTATGACAAACTAAGTGTGCTAGTAGATAATACTTCTCTGAAGGAGTGGTAAATGAAGTCAATGGTTCTGTTGTAGTGAACAGTATGAAATCATAACAAATAGGAAGTTATTAAGAACAATGACCTTTATCTCAGTTTGACACACTCATTGTGGAACCTACACACATTTTTGCATCCTACCATGACATATATGATAAGACTTACTTTTTTACCTCTCCTAGATTCTCTGAGCTAGAAATATTTATATCCTTTGGCAACAGATCATTTTTAGTGGCAATGGGATGGAATATGATATAGAGTTTAGAAACCAGGTTTTATGTGAGAAACAAGTCTTGACAAAATGGTGGGCTCCTCTCACAAAGATACAAACTAGATTCGAGGTAGGAAGAAGTCAGACCATGTAACCTAAGGTTCAAACCCAAGACCCATTTCCTCAAAACCACCTCAGCTCAGGTTGATGAGACCTGAACTAATAAGCTATCTCCATAAAAGGTTATAGGATATGCAGATATATTAGACTAGAACAGCACTTGTTTTGATTGGTTAAAAAGTTAAAGGAAAGAATGGCTGAATGACTTGAATACAAAAAAGGAAACCATAAACAAATTAGGTGAACATAGAATAGTATTCCTATCATATCTATGGGAAAGGAAAGATTTCAAGATCAAGCAAGAAAAAGGGAATATTACAAAATGTAAAATGAATAATTTTGATTACATTAAATTAAAAAGGTTTTGTACAAATAAAATCAATGCAATCAAAATTAGAAGGAAAGTAACAAATTGGGAAAAAATCTTTATAACAAAAACCTCCAACAAAGGCCTAATTACTCAAATTTATAAGGAGCTAAATCAATTGTACAAAAAAGCAAGTCCTTCCCCAATTGATAAATGGGCAAGGGACGTGAATAGATACTTTTCAGATAAAGAAATCAAAACTATCAATAAGCACATGAAAAAGTGTTCTAAATCTCTAATAATTAGAGAAATGCAAATCAAAACAACTCTGAGGTACCACCTCACACCTAGCAGACTGGCTAAAATAACAGCAAAGGAAAGTAATAAATATTGGAGGGGATGTGGCAAAATTGGAATATGAATGCATTGCTGGTGGAGTTGTGAATTGATCCAACCATTCAGGATTGCAATTTGGAACTATGCCCAAAGGGCTTAAAATGACTGTCTACCCTTCGATCCAGCCATACCTCTGCTGGGTTTATACCCCAAAGATAAAATAAGGAAAAAGACTTGTAGAAACATATTTATAGCTATCCTCTTCGTGGTGGCAAAAAATTGGAAAATGAGGATATGCCCTTCAATTGGGGAATGGCTGAACAAATTGTGTTATCTGCTGGTGATGGAATATTATTGTGTTCAAAGGAATAATGAACTGAAGGAATTCCATGTGAACTGGAATGACCTCCAAGAATTGATGCAGGATGAAAGGAGCAGATCCAGGAGAGCATTGTACACAGAGACTGATACTCTGTGGTAAAATCAAATGTAATAGACTTCTCTACTATCAGCAATGCAATGATCCAGGACAATTCAGAGGGACTTATGAGAAAGAACACTATCCACATTCAGAGAAAGAACTGTGGGAGTAGAAACGCTGAAGAAAATCAACTGCTTGATTACATGGGTTGATGGGAATATGATTGAGGATGTAGACTCTAAACGATCATCCTAATGCAAATATTAATAATATGGAAGTAGGTCTTGATCAATGACACATGTAAAATCCAGTGGAGTTGTGTCCTGGCTATGGGAGGGAGGTGGGAGAAAGGGAGAGAAAGAACATGAATCATGGAAGCATGGAAAAATATTCTAAATTAATTAAATAAAATTTAAAAAATGTTAAAGGATATGCAGATAAGTAATATTGAAAATGTGCTCTACTCTGATTGACTAGGACCAAAATGAATATTTAGTATAATTGGGTTTGCTGACCTGTGTTCTGATTAGCTATCCATATTTAGATCTAGTGACCAACCAGTGGTGACTGAGGGGAGGGAGGAGTTTTCTTGTATTAGGGACTAGAATAAAAGGAGGCTGTCTGCCCCAGTGTTTTGATACATGTCTCCTGGCTATAACTTTTAACAGTAGCTCATAAGAACCCATTCTTGAAATGATGAAATAAAATAGCTTTTCACACATGGTGCTGAATTCAAGATTCTTTTAAGTAGGAGGTCATTTCTCTCATTTTATATTATCACAAACTATCAGAGAGAAGATACAGGTATTTGTTGGAAATTTTAATAAAAACTACCATAATAAGAATTAGTGGGAAGAATGTAGGCCAGATAAGGCATTCCTTTTTTCCTACAGATAAGCAAACAAAAAAAGTAGAATTTACCCACACTCCCCTCAGCATCTAAACCACATTAGTGGATGCATGCTAAATCTCTTCAAAGATGCTTTATTCTCCTCAATTACTATCTTCTTTCATTCCTACACATTTTAATAGAAACAATAATAATCCCTGCTCAAATTGCAAGATGATAACATAGGGACAGTCCACTCTTATTGAGGAGAGGGAAAGAGGAAGTGAATTGAACAGTCAGATAATAACATAGTGTAAAATAGGAAAATGAATTATTTTTTTTAATTATGAAGAATGAGAGAAGAGGGAATATAAAGTAGGAAGGGAAATTTTTTTTTCTGATTTATAAGTGGGGAGGAAAATTGTATCTACTAACTGTACACCAGTATGTTTATCTGGGATTATTGACAAAATACTCAATTATTAAAGAATTAATTTGTAATGATATTATATCTGACACAGTGATAATGAAAAGCTAGCATCACTACAATACAAATGAGTCACATAAGAATTGCCTTATTTCCTTTTCTTGATGGAGTAACTAGATGATAAGCTTTCTCAGATTTGATGATGATAAAAAGCTGGGAGGGATACAAAATTATCTCTGTGATATCATTTACTATTTTTATCTATTAATGGGCAACATTTAATTAAGAACTACCTAGTATGCCTTTTATTCTTACTCAGGCTTGCTACTTTTTGTCTATTTTAAATAATCTTGATTTATCACTTTAGGTAATATCAGATAAATAAATAGATAGATAGATAGATAGATGGATGGATGGATGGATGGATGGATGGCAAGATGTGTTTATATATATATATATATATATATATGTCTATGTATGTGAGTATAGATAGATACATATAAATAGATATATAAAATCAGTATATTTGGATAGATAACATATATACATGCATACATAGATATATCAAGATTTTAGTATATGTGCTACTGAAGCAAGTGATATATATATACATATATATATATATATATATAAATATATATATAGAAAGAGAGAGACAGACAAAGACAGAGATCCGATAGTTATCTGAACCTTCAGTCAACTTTGAGACTACAGAGATATTTCCCACCATTAATTTTTTCACAAATCCTTGATTATTTTTCTTTTTGATGTTTTCCATAATAATAAACTTGATACACATGAAAATAATTTTAAAGTTATATTGAGATATTAAAGAATATTTTGGTATGAATTTTGTGGTATTTATCCTTTTTTTAAGCTTTCCAATTCCTCTTCTAATTTTACTTTCATTTTGGCATCTCAAAAAAACTCAATCCCAATGCTTTGTAAATTACATGATTTGTTATATATCTTCATATCTATATCTATCTATCTATCTATCTATCTATCTATCTATCTATCTATCTATATCTATATCTATATCTATATCTATATCTATATCTATATCTATATCTATATCTATATCTATATCTGTCTATCTATCTATAGCCATGTCCAAACCCTTTCCCCAAACTATCCTTAAGTACAATTTCTACTTCCTCATGTTGCACATTGTACAATTACTAAACTCCAAATATGATAATTCCATTTTCTATCTCAATGAATTGCTTTAGAAATACAAATATATCATTTTATTTCATGTCTACTTGTTAACTTCCTTCAAATTTTGCCTAGAATTTTTCTTAGAATAATCTGGTTTACTTAGTTCCCTATCATTTCCTTATCTTCCTACTCCTTCCCTCTTTTTTACTAATTTGTGATGTGATGATGCAATTTTAATCGGTTTATGAACTTCATTTTCTGTATGACTATTGATAATATCTCTCATTAATCTAACAATTTATATTAAATAAAGAAGTTTTCTCAAAACATCTTGTTGGATATATAATGCAACTATTTTAATAGACAGTTTATAAACAAAGAAGTTGGAGTTCAGAGAGATTAAAAAATTACTTACCAAAAATCACACTGTATATAGCAAGTGTCATAAGAGAAGTACAAAGACATGAAAGCAGTCTGTGACTATAAAACCCCAATGGAAGGAAGGTATGGGAACAGATAAAATAATCAATAGCATCCACCACTTGCTATGGTCCTTAAATTTTCTTAGAGTACTTTGTCTGGACCTGTTTTTTGATTTCATATTACCTTAATCTTGCATCATGCAATAGTTATATTATTATATATATATCATAGTTATATCTATTCCCCCAATAAAAAAATATTTGGGAGCAGATTCCATGTCGTTTTTTAAAATGTCCCCAGTGTCTTTTACTTTATTTTTCAAGAAGACATTTATGTTTGCTGAAATCCAGATATAACTAATATTACCTCAGCTACTAATTAATTTTCATTAAAGAACATTTTCTTTAATGAAAAATATTTATGAACCAAGTATACTTAGTATTATTTTCTTCTCTCTAGAGTTTCTTCTACAGTTGCTAAAATCTACCTCAACTATAAAAATTTTGGAATTACAATGGCCCCATTAATCAGAGTCCAATTAATCAGGGAAGTTAACAAGGATGTACTGCAGGTGGATTGAATGCTATGCTATTGATTAGCCTAAAAATCCTGAATTTTGAGCAGAAAACACTCAATGTAATTTAAAGACTTTTTGATAGTTTATACCAGACTTTGTTAGATCAAGAATCCAATTAACTGATAATGATTAATTCCTTAGAAAAAGGATTTTTGGAACAGACTACTTAATATTCTATTCTTGTAAATAATTAAATAGATTCTATTTTATTGCTCTTAGAAGTATGGGTTGATCATTAGGGCCATTTATTTTGGTAGAAGATGTTCAATGAATAAGGTTGTGAGAGCTAATTTCTTTACTGACCTGATATATACAGACTCACCCTTGAATTTGATTCATAAAACCAAGTTTCTTATCATAGACCCAATTTTATTGTCATTTTTAATAATATATTTTAAATAGAATGTTTTTCTGCCTCAGAAGACACCTTTATGAAAGAAAGGTAGGATATGTGTTTGGGGGGGCCTGGAAAGAGAATGGGAATAAATGGTTTTTGGTCACTAGGAATAAGAATTAGAATGTGGATCTACTTGGCTACACCTCTCATGGCTTTTAAGAAGCCTTAAAAATGAAGCCAGAAGAATTTATGCTATGTAACATTTTAAAATATACAGAATTTGTGAATGGGTTTAATTATGGGATTTGCTTTTAGATACAGATAACTATGAATAAAGAAGGGGTAGCTAGATGGCTCATAGTTAGAAAGTGGTTTTGAAGGTAGGAAGATTTGAGTTCAATAAAGGACTCTCAGACATTACCTTTGTGTTCCTCAACAAGTCATTAAACCTCTGTTTGATTTAATCTACTGGAGAAGGAAATGGCAAGCTACTCCATTATCTTTGCAAGAAAAATCATATGGGCAGTATGCTCCATGAAATTATGAAGAGTTGGGGATAATTGAACAACAACAATTAATATGGAACCTTATCTCTAGGAGTGAAAAATAAGTTAAAATGGTACAAATATATACAGGATATACAGAACAGATAATTTAAAAAAAAGTACTCTAAGATCCTGGAGATTAGATGTTATAGATATTCAAGTATGAGGTAATGAAGACTATTTACTTCACTTTAAACTGAATCCGACCTACAGAAATCAGGAAGAGTAACAACGTCAAACAATCCTTTGAAGGAAGAATTAAAAGGACTTGCTTATAATTTTAGTATAGGGGAACAAATAGAGAAACATCAAGATTTTGCCAATTTTTTTTTTATTAAAGAGGATACTGGAAAAATATCCATGACACTTATAGTAACAAAATACTTAAGAAAGAAAACAATAACTGAGTTTAACAGAATCAACAATTTTAATGATATTTTTCTTCTAATTCCTCTATGACAAAGGAGTGGGAGAAAGAGAAGGATATAGTGCAGGAAGGGACATTCGAGAAAACTGAGTCAAACTTCCTCATTTAACAAATAAGGAAACTGAGGCTGAGATGCAAAATACATATCTACAGCAGTATTTGAACACAGCCCTTTCAGATTCCAAATCCAGGACTAGATGACTAAATTAGTTTAGGAATTGTTACATAAGTTTTTATTTTTTATTTTTCCATATTATGTGTCTAAAATTCCCTGAGCTTTTATACCAATGTATTCTGTATAATAATCCCTAATTTATCAAAAATTAAACCACGTAATGAATTCTTCCAAGAATTATCTTTACAAAGGGTATTCCAAATAACAGTTCTGAGACAACTATAATACCACTTTGTCACAGGAATAATCTAGCAGTAAGTCACAATTTAAAAAGGATAGAAAAAGGCATAAATTTGACATATTATGCTCCATTCTTAAAAACATAGTTTAGATTTGGAATCTGATGATTAAATTTTGAATTTGGATGCTGAGTTTATCTATAAACCCTGGGCAAGTCATTCAACTGAACTTCAAATATATCATATACAAATTTGAAGATTATACTACATACTCTACAGTCTCTTTCAATTATATGGTCTATGGAATCATTATCAGCATGATCAATTCAGTTGGGGGAGGGGGGCTAGAATATACCAAATGAAAATGTTTTAGAGAATTTAATTAATGTTTAATGGGGAGAGGAGAAGTTTTAGAACTCAATGGAAAGCATCTTTAATGCTTTATATGTCCTAAACATTATGTTAATCCCTGGAGTCACAGATGCAAAAACTAGGGCACTTCTTTCTCTGAAGGAGATTACAATATAATGAGAAATGTCAGATAGATCAGGAGAAATAATTTACTTTGAAAAGTTACAGACAGTGAATAGAGCTCTAGAGGAGTAAATGGATGCACTCTTTCAAAGAAGTACTGGCAAAATTGATATTTTAGATACAGAATTGGAAAGTATGGCACCAGGTCAGGGAATAACATGAATGAGGCTGAATTCAGGCCTAGATTTGGCTGTTCTTAGAATAAAAAATATAAATTATCCAGGGATTGGAAAACATGACTGTCATTCATTCAGTCAGTTATGTTGAACTCTTTGTGAACCTCATGTCACATCAGGTCCTTCTAACTTTCATTATCTTCTAAAGTCAGCTTAAACTTATGTTTGTTGCTTCCATGGTACTGTCTATCCATATCATTCTCTGTAGTCCCCTTCTCTTTTTGCTTTCAGTCTTTCTCCATTCAAGAGACTTTCCCAATGAACTTTGTCTCTTTGTTATGTGGCCAACATTTTTAAACTTTAGTTTCTGTATTTGACCTTCCAATATGTCTTCTGAAATAATGTAATTATTGACTCATTTAATCGGTTTGCTGTCCAAAGAATTCTCAAAATTAATCTCTAGCACTACAATTTGAAAATATCAATTCTGTACCACACAGCCTTCCTTATAATCCAACACAATCAGCCCTACATTGCTATGAGAAAAACCATATCTTTGACTATACAAACATTTTTCAGCAAGGTAATGTCACTGTTTTTTGGTATGCTCTCTAGATTTGCCATAATATTTCCCATACAATTCTAAGGGGTTGTTTTTTTTTATCTCATGACTGCAGTTACCATAAGAAGTGATCTTTGAGCACAAGAATATAAAAATATGATCCTGCTCCATTCCTTCTTCCTATCTTTTCCAGGAAGTGATAGGACTGGCTGCCAAGATCTTAGGGTTTTGTCTTGTTTTTTAATGTTATGCTTCAAGATAGCTTTTACAGTTTTCTCTTTCACCCTCATCATTCTTAATACTTCAGTTTCCACCATCAGAATGTATCATCTACATCTTTAAGATTATTGATATTTCTCCCAGCAACCTCAATTCTAGCTTTTGATCTCATCCAGCCTGGCATTTTACATGATATATTCTGCATATAAGTTAAATAGATTAGGTGATAAAATACAACTTTGTCATTTACCTTTCCAAATATTAAACTAATCAATTGTTCCATATTTGGTTCTGTTATTTCTTATATGTCATATAGATTTTTATGAGACAAGACAGATGAATTTATACTCCTATATTACTAATGTCTTGGAGCAGTTTGTTGTGAGACACACAGTCTAAGGTTTTATTGCAGTCCATTTAACAGAAGTAGATATCTTGATTAACTCCCTTACTTTCTCCATAATATATTGAATGTTAGCAATTTGGTTTCTAGTTCTTCTACCTCTTTAAACATCAGGCTATACTTCTAATATCTCTGAGTTGATATATAACATAGCCTAACTTGCAGAACCCAGAGTATAACCTTACTAATGTGTGAAATGAGTATAATTGTTAGATAACTTAGTTATTCTTTGGAATTGCCCTTCATTGGTTAAGATTGGTACATAAATGGTTCTTTTCCAATCCATTGGCCACTATTGAGTTTTCTAAATTTTCTGGTGTATTGAATGTAGCATCTTAAAATCATTTTTTGTAATTTTAAATAGCTCAGGTGGAATTTCTTCAAATCCACTACCCTTATTATAAGCAATTATTCCTAAGGTCCACTTGACTTCCTTCTTTAGAATGTATGGCTCCAAGTCAATAATCTCTTCATTATGGTTATCAGTGATGTTTAAGATTGTCCTTGTATAGCTTTTTTTCTGTATGTTCTTGCCTTTTCTTTTCTTAATCTCTTAATCTTAATCTCTTTTACTTCTGTTAAATCCCTACTTTTGTTTATTTAATGATGCTTATTTACTTGAAACATTCCCTTGCTATCTCCTTAAAAAAGAGAGAGAGAATTCATCTCTCCCATTCTATTGCCCATTATCACCTCTATTATTCAACATAGTACTAGAAATATTACCAATAGCAATTAGAGAAGAAAAAGAAATTGAAGGTATCAAAATAGGCAATGAGGAGACTAAGCTATCACTCTTTGCAGATGATATGATGGGCTACTTAAAAAATCCAAGAGAATCAACTAAGAAGCTGGTAGAAATAATCAACAACTTTAGCAAAGTTGCAGGATACAAAATAAATGCACATAAATCACCAGCATTTCTATATATTTCCAACACATTAGAGCAGCAAGAGGTAGAAAGAGAAACACCATTTAAAATCACCCTAGATAATATAAAATACTTAGGAATCTATCTACCAAAACAAACACAGGAATTATATGAAAACAACTACAAAACACTTTCCAAACAAATAAAAGTGGATCTAAACAATTGGAAAGCCATTGATTGCTCTTGGGTAGGAGGAGCTAAAATGATAAAAATGACCATTCTACCCAAATTAATTTACCTATTTAGCACCATACCTATCAAACTACCAAAAAACTTCTTTACTGAATTAGAAAAAACTATAACAAATTTCATTTGGAATAACAAAAGATCAAGAATATCAAGGGAAATAATGAAAAAAAATATGAAGGAAGGGGGCCTAGCAGTACCAGATATTAAACTATACTATAAAGCAGCAGTAATCAAAACAATATGGTACTGGCTAAGAGACAGAAGGGAGGGTCAGTGGAATAGACTTGGGGTAGATGACATCAGCAAGACAGTGTATGATAAATACAAAGAGCCCAACTTTTGGGACATGAATCCATTATTTGACAAAAACTGCTGGGAAATTTGGAAAACAATATGGGAGAGATTAGGTTTAGATCAATATCTCACAACCTACACCAAGATAAATTCAGAATGGGTGAATGACTTGAACATAAAGAGGGAAACTATAAATAAGTTAAGTGAACACAAAATAGTATACCTGTCAGATCTCTAGGAAAGGAAAGATTTTAAAACCAAACAAGAGTTAGAGAAAATTACAAAATGTAAATTAAGTGGTTTTGATTATATTAAGCTAAAAAGCTTTTGTACAAACAAAAACAATGTAGTCAAAATCAGAAGGGAAACAACAAATTGGGAAAAAAACCTTATAACAAAAAACCCTGACAGGGGTCTAATTACTCAAATATACAAGGAGTTTAATCATTTGTATAAAAAATCAAGCCATTCCCCAATGGGCAAGAGACATGAATAGGCAATTTTCAGGTAAAGAAATCAAAAGTATCAATAAGCACATGAGAAAGTGTTCTAAATCTCTAATAATTAAAGAAATGCAAATCAAAACAACTCTGAGGTATCACCTCACATCTAGCAGATTGGCTGAAATGAAAGAAGGGGAGAGTAATGAATGCTGGATGGGATGTGGCAAAATTGGGACATTAATGCATTGCTGGTGGAGTTGTGAACTGATACAACCATTCTGGCTGGCAATTTGGAGCTATGCTCAAAGGGCTATAAAAAAAGCCTTCCCTTTGATCCAGCCATACCATTGTTGGGTTTGTACCCCAAAGAGATCATAAATAAACAGACTTGAATGCAAATATTTATAGCTGCACTTTTTGTGGGGCAAAAAAACTGGAAAAGGAGGGTATGTCCTTCAATTGGGTAATGGCTGAACAAATTGTGGTATATGCTGGTGACGGAATACTATTGTGCTCAAAAGAATAATAAACTATAGGAATTCCAGGTGAACTGGAAAGACCTCCAGGAACTGATGCAGAGTGAAAGGAGCAGAGCCAGAGGAACACTGTACCCAGAGACTGATATACTATGCTAAAATCGAATGTAATGGACTTCTGTACTAGCAGCATTGCAATGACACAGGGCAGTTCTGAGAGATTTATGGTAAAGAACTCTACCCACATTCAGAGGAAGGACTGTAGGAGAGGAAACATATAAGAAATACAACTGCTTGAATGCATGGGTTGAGGTGGACATAATTGGGGATGTAGACTTGAAACTACAACACCAATGCAACTATCAACAATTTGGAAATAGGTCTTGATCAATGACACATGTTAAAACCAGTGGAAATGTGCAATTGGCCATGGGTGGGGGGTGAAGGGGAAAGTAGGAGCATGAATCATGTAACCATGTTAAAAACGAATATTAATAAATGTTTAAAAAAAAGAAAAGAAAAGGCATCTACTAAAATACAGATATCTGAATAATCATCCATCATTAACCCATTAATACCTGAAGAAAAGTAATCAGATTCCCATAAGTGTATTAAAAAATGATGAGCACTGGATTGGGATTTCAAATACCTGAAAGTTCATTCCACCCCATACTGTTTATGGTTTTTAAACTTCTAGGGGGTTTAGATCTCCCTTCAGAAAGATGGGAGCATCAGATTAAAAGATCCTAGGTGCTTTTTCTTTCTAAAATGTTGGTTATTTTTGTGTGTAAGAGAGATTAAAATCTTTGAAAGGGAAAGAAGCTCAAAACAGGTATTTTTCATAGTGGAAAGAGTGAGAAAGAAACAGTGGAAGGTAGATAGCTCAGAATTCTCTCTGGTACCAATGTGATGACTACTATAGGGCTATATAAACAAGTAAACTATAGCATTTTAAAATGCTAAATAGAATTATTTGCATTAATAATTTCAAATCACATAATCCTGATGCCAGTCCCTAAAGAACAAAAACAAAGAGATAATCCACCCTTTCTACCAGGTATACACAATGCAATATTAATTTTTTTAGTTAATTTTTTAAAAATCTGCAAAGAACAGCAAAATGTTCCTTGATCCATAATATAGAACTATTCTGACAATACCATCCTGTGCCTTGTGGGGCAGGAAGCTTCTTGGCAGGATAGTCTGAGAATGCTGACTGAATTAATCCCTAAACCATTTCAACCAGCATAGGAAGGATGGTAAGGGGTGTAAGAGGGAAAGGGTTTTTTGAGTTCAATATATTAAAAGGTGGTCTCCAGAGGATTGAATAATAATCAATCCTCAATTAAGAATAACCTCTAGTGAAAATTGACTTTATGGAAGTTTATTTACAATTGAGAAGAGAGAGAAGAAATAAGGAAATAAGAATCTAACACAGTAGGTAAATTACTTTGATCCTCTAATTAATCCAGGTAGATCTAATTAACCCTCACCTGAGAGTTAGAGGGCCAGAGGCTCAGAGGTGAATGAAGCTTTGCTTCTATTAAAGGGAATTTCCTTAAGAGAAGTTCAGGAAGATTCAGTCTTAAAACTCACCACTTGGACTTCCAAAGAAGATATTGAAAGTAGTTTCATCAAGGTCTCAGCATTCCAGCCAGCACTCCTCCACAAACCAGGAAAGCTTCCAGACTGACTCACCTCTCTCCTTTTAAAGGGGTCACTTATGCCTCACTTCCTGTGCCTCCCTCCCTAGTTTGTGTGTCCAATCACAACAGATGCTTCTCTTAGGACTGCCTAAGGGGCAGTCAGTTGATTCTGATTCATCACCCACTCTAGCAGACATGGGTTACTTGACCTCCCAAAATTGGAGATGTTCTCACCTTTGGTGATTAAATCTAAAGAAAGCCCCCCTTCCCCCCCAGACTTAATCTAATTACCACAGGGGGAAAATAAGCCTGAGGTCACTTTATTCTTTAGTGTGTCATGAAGAATACTATAGCATTTGTTTAAATATATGATTACATACTGTGAACAAAAAGAAGTTAGAAATTACAATTTTCCTTAAACAGAAATTAGAATATGCCAATATTCCCACCCTAGCTAGCAAAAGAAAAAAGGAATACAAATTTACAGAGCTCTGAATATTGTTGTGGAGATTTTTTTTCTTTCCTTTCTTTTTTCTTTAAAATCTGAACCCATGATTTTATCTGATATAGGACAAGGAAAAGATGAAGAACTTTTTTTTAAACCCTGAAGATCCACACCTTCTCTTAGAGAGTGATTGGAAAGTTTAAATGATCTGTCCAGGGTCACATAAGCTGCATGTATCAGGCAAAGGCTTGAAACCAGGGGCTTTGTAACTTGAAGGCCACCTTTCCATTTACTGTACCAAAAGAACTCTCATGAATTATTGTTAACTTTTGAAAATAGATCATGACTTCTGATAAATCTTATGCATGGCAGCAGGAAGGTGGGGATAGACAGACAGCAACAGAGATAGAGAAAAGCTAAAAGAAACACAGAGAGATGCAAATGAATAAGAATACAAGCCATTTCCCAATTGATAAATGGTGAAAGCATATGAACAAAGAATATTTAGATCAAGAAATCAAATATATCAATGATCATACAAAAAATGTTCTAAGTCATCCTTAATTAAAGAAAAGCAAATTAATACAACACTGAGGTACCACCTCACAACTATAAGAATGACCAATAAGATAGTAAAGAAAGTGATAAATGTTGGAGGGGATGTGACAAAATTGAGACACTAATGCATTATTATTGGTGTTATGAAATAAAAAGAAATGTTTAGTTGAATAAATGTGGATCAAAGCATACCATCTTTCACATCTGAATTTATGCTTTTATTTGGGGGTTTGGGTTTTGTATGAATGTACTCTCACAATAATGACCTATATGGAAATATCTTTTGTATCATTTAAAAAAGAAACAGAGAGATGGACAGAAAAAGACAGAGGAAAAGGAAAAGCTAATAAAGAAAGTGTTCATCCACTTTAAAATTTTGTGTAAAGCTAGAGGAAGTCACAGTCAAATTTTCATTTTATGGATTAGTCTGCTAATATGATATGAAAGCAGAGAGAGACCATGAATGGAAAACTGCTAAAGATAATGTCTAAACCACAACCTTGTTTAAGGTATTTCCTCTCAATTGTTCAGGAATAATCTCTGAGTGAAACAAAGTATTTAATTGGAACCAATTGTACAAAAAATTATAAGAAAAAATGACTAATAGAATTATGTTCATATGTATAAAATATAAAAGTGTGCGGTGAACAAGAGAAAACATTGCCAGAAAATTCAAGTGTTAAGGTAGGGAAGGGATTAAGTCTAAGTTCTCTCTGTCTGCTTTAGGTTAAACTATACCTGGAATATGGACTAGAAGTGCAAATGCCAAAAATCTAGCCCTTCATTGCTGTTTATGTGGCTAGATTCCATGACTAGAATATTCCTACTGCTCAGTCTTCATGGGTCAGTATCCAACAGTCCATTTTCCTGGGATTGTGTTGTTTAAAGACCTTTGCTTCAGATTTCCTTCTGCTGTTTCTTTCTACCTTTCTATATCACTTCACTATGACTCTTTAGGCTTCAACTGCATCTGAGACTCCACCCTACTACTGCTTCCCATCATCCCTTCTGCTGCCTCATAGAATTATCTTTCTTTAGTGTTAAACCACTTAACTCACAAGCCTCAGGCGAGTCAAAATACCTCAATTTTTGTCCTTGGACATTTCTACATTCCCTGACCAGATGATACATCAAAGGGCAACTCAAAAACTACAAAACATCTTTTCTTTGCCCTTTTTTAAGAGAATATCTCCAACCCTTAACCCTAGCTGAATTAGGATAAGGGAATTTAGTTACCTCTTCCTTGCCCCAGGGTATTAGCCATTTGGAAGACCTAGGTTTTACCCTCTGAGAACATGAAAAAGTTAAGAAACATAATATGTTAGCAAAAAAAGCACTTTTATTCAAAGGAATTCCTCCTAAGGAAGCCCTGGGGAAAGATGGGTTGTTTCAAGTTTCAGTTACTATTTGATAAAATTTTGTATATTTCTACTGGACAGATTCATACAGGAGTTACAACTTTGCCTGAAAATGAGAGCCCTTCAATTCTTTTTTAAGCTTTTTTTTCCATATAAAAATTTCCTTAAATTCCCTGCTTCCTCTAGTCTATCCATTAGATAAAGATTCAAATAGGTTTTTTAGCTTCCTTGGTATAGTTTGGGATAGATATTTATTTATATAACAACTTTGACAATTGGAGATGTTTTATACACAGCTTTAGCACACCCAGTGATTTTACTGAATAGTGTTTATAATTATTCAGTTAATCAATAAACACATCTTCAGTGCTTATATGTGCTAGGCACTATGCTAAATACTTCTGCAGTCTGGCTTCACAATGTGGATCATATCTTTACATTAAACCAGATGAACTCTCTGGCATAGAAGGACAAGCCGGTGGGACAGAATTAAACAGAAAGTTCTTTAATCTTATAAATACTGCAGCATTACACCTCTCCAAATTCATTTTTTTCTGTCAGTCCTACTTGCTTCATCTTTAAATTGGGCTTCCAATAGCACCTACCACATGGGGTTGTTGTTGGAATCAAGTGATATTATATATACATATACATATACATATACATATACATATATATATATATATATATATATATATATATATATAAATTTAGCATAGTGCCCAGAATATGGTAGACACTTAAAAGATACTTATTCTCTCTTCCATTCCTTGTTTGTTGTTTCTTTTGCTCTTTATTTGTATTTCCTGAGCTGAGTGCAAAGTCCAGAATATAGTAATGTTTAACAAATGTTTATTGACTTATTTGGTGATTCATGGAACAAATCTGAAGGTAGACAGAAAAAATAAAATAAAGGAGCTACTCAGTGGCTGGAAAATTTGAAGAGCACTGCAAAGATTCATGAAATTCTTTCTTAATATAATAATTCTCTCTTAGTATAATAATCTCTTAAATAGAAAAACCAAATCTACACACATACCCCATTTCACCTTGAAAATAATCTCATGTGTGCAACCTCATGTGACTTGTTGATATCTCTAAGTCTTAACTCCTTTCTAAAATTGGCTACTATAACCTCTACCTAGGACAGGCCCACATCCAATTGGTAAAACATTATAATCATAATTGGTGTCAGACCCTCTTCTACCTTTGGTTCTGTTCCAACATTGGTGTCCTTCCCTAACTAACTCTCATATTTCAGGTCATACAGCAAGCCAGGTCTCAATCATGAAAGTCCATGTGATCCCACAAGGATGAAATACTACCCACAAGTCAAAAAACACTATCACTAAATTATATCAGTTTCTTTTTTTAAAACCTTTAAGAGGTCCCCTTTTTCTGATCCCCTGTATTTACAGCAAACAATGACACAGCATAAACATAGGGCATCACAATTGTACAAATTTTTCCAAATATAACAGGGGAGGGGGGCTTCTTTTGAAATACGTGGAAACTGCAGTTCAGAAATCACTGTTGGATATTAAGAACTTTAATTAAAGAGAATAAGTTCATGTTTATAGAAGCAGAAAAAAGCTCCAATAAATTACAAGGGAAATGTTTGTATTACCTTTCCTTCATTCTTGGATCAGACAGCCAAATGAGTCCTTGACCCAAGAAAAGGGTAAGAATCCCTCACCTAAATTATGCAACATTAAGAATAAGATCTCCAGGAGAACCTTCTGCAATTTCCATGTCACCTACAGGCATAGGCACTGTGCCTCCTCTTCATATCCAGAAACTCCCAGAGTTACACTCAAACTTGGCTTAAATACTTGTTTCTCTCATTTTCATTCTATTCTCATAATACACCAAGAAAGTAACTGGTGGCTATTCATGCAAATTGTTTTGAACCTTTGCATGAAATACAGAACTGGAAAGGCATGAGCAGTCAGCCTCTGCCAACCAAGTTCTTCTTTTATATCCATTACATTGAAAATAAAGCTCTATGACAGTGCAAAAAAAATTAAAGCAGCAAAGGGAGATATGGAAAATTAGTAAAATCCTTAAAAAAAGTTAACAATTGCTGATCAACATGACCTGTAATACGCAATGGTCTGAATGAAGGTCACCCTTGGCTTGCATTATATTTGACATTGGGAAGGCCAGAGGTAGTACAGGAAGAGTCTTGGTATCATTTGAGGGAATAGCTTCATTAAGTTCCTGTTTGATTTATACTTCTGCTAAACTTGGATGCTCATTTCCTTCTTGCTTTAAATTGAGTGGCAAATGTGAGAAAGTGACATCCCCTTTTGAGAATTAAGGGGTAAAAAGCTAAAGATCTAATAATTCATGTGAATGGGGAGTGAATTAGCAAAGAAAAAAGGAAAATGACAAAACAAAACAAAAATATGATGAGATTTTAAATTCAAAACCTTCCCTTCCAGACATTCTACCAATGTTGTGAACAATTATCATAATGAATAGATTTGAATTTCCTTTCTACTTTTGATCTCTTTGGCTTTCTGAAGAAAGCATGCATAATTAGAAAGATGGTGAAAAATGGAATTAACTGAAAGTAGATACTTAAATGGTCCTGAAGACTCCTCAAATTAGAAGAATAACAGTTACTAGAATCAAGTCATATTTGCATAGGCAAATTACTAGTAACTCCTTTAAATATCATCCTCTGCTGAAGACTAGTGCTGAATACTGGTCTCCATATTTTTAATAAATATTAATTATCTTTCATGAAAAATACCACATTTAATTTCCTTGAAAAGATTTCATTGATAATATAAATGCATTCTATTTTTCTGTAATGACTTCTTTATTTTTCCATTTCTCTTCCCTTGGATTTAATAACTTATAATTTGAATATTTAGAGATCTTAAAATGAGAAAAAGCATACTTTTCTACTTAAAAAATGAGGCATCCATAATGATAAGGACTTTTAAGAACCCTGATAAAGTACATTCTTTCTTAACTTAGACTAATTTTATTAACTGTGCCTTTTAGTCTCTTAGGGAAAAAGTAACCCAGACAAATATGTCTCAATGATAGGAACCAATTGTCTATAATTTAAGGCTTCACTTCTTGTCCTAAATAAAATTTAAAACAGAATCCTAAAATCCTGAGTCATTTTGCAATCCCTTTAAAGGTTCTAATTTGGCCCATATTTCATTTAGTAGGATATACAACCTGGTATAAATTCAAATAAAATGTGCACACACCTAGCTTCTCTAAGTGGAAAACTTGTTTAATGTGCTGATTTTACAACCAGTATTTACTAACTTTCACAATTGTAAACCTGTTACCTAGAGGTTTTACCATATGGCCTTCTCATCTCAAAGTATATATCCCACGACTTCAGAAAATTATTTTATATAGATTCACTATAACTCCAACAAGTATTAAGGAAGTAAAATATGAAGTTGAGTTTCCTGAATTTTTTTTTAATATTTTAGAAAATTTTTCCATGGTTCATGATTCATATTCTTTTTTTTCCCCACATTAAATCCCCCCTCGCCCCTTTGTAGCTGACCCGTATTTCTACTGGATTTTACATGTGTCATTGATCAAAAATTATTTCCATATTATTGATAGTTGTACTGGGGTAGTTGTTTAGAGTCTACATCCCAAATCACATCCACATCAACCCATGTGTTGAAGCAGATTTTTTTTCTGTGTTTCTACTCCCATAGTTCTTCCTCTGAATGTGGATAGTGCTATTTTTCATAAGTTCCTCAGAATTGTCCTAGATCATTGCATCACTTATTATAGAGAAGGCCATTACATTCAGTATTTACCATAGTGTATCAGTCTCTTTGTATAATGTTCTCCTGGCTCTGCTCCTTCCACTCTGCATCAATTCATGGAGGTCATTCCGGTTCACATGAAATTTCTCCATTCATTATTCCTTTGAGCACAATAGTATTCGATCTCCAGCAGATACCACAATTTGTTCAGCCATTCCACTATTAAAGGGCATATCCTCATTTTCCAGGGTTTTTTTTTTTGCCACTACAAAGAGTACAGTTATAAATAATTTTGTACTTGTCTTTTTCCTTATGATCTCTTTGGAGTATAAACCAAGCAGTGGTATGGCTGGATCAAAGGGCAGACAGACAGTCTTTTAGTGCCCTTTGGGCATAGTTCCAAACTGCCATTCAGAATGGTTGGATCAATTCACAAGTTGACCAGCAATGCATTAATGTCCCAATTTTGCCACATCCTCTCCAACATTCATCACTTTCCTTTGCTGTCATGATAGCCAATCTGCAAGGTATGAGGTTATACCTCAGAGTTGTTTTGATTTGCATTTCTCTAATTATAAGTGATTTAGAGCATTTTTTCATGTATTTATTGATAGATTTGATTTCTTTATCTGAAAATTGCCTATTCATGCCACTTGCCCATTTATTAATTGGGGAAATGGCTTGATTTCTTGTACAATTGATTTAGCTCCTTATATATTTGAGTAATTAGACCTTTGTCAGAGTTTTTTGTTATAAATATTTTTTCCCAATTTGTTGGTTGATTCCCTTCTAATTTTGTTAGCATTGGTTTTGTTTGTACAAAACCTTTTTAATTTAATGTAAAGTAAAATTTTTTTCCAAGTCATATATAAAAGGGACATGATACTTTCTATCATAAAAATCTCATTTTATGTAATCTTTGTTAAGGGACAATTTGTTTTTTTAATTACACACACACACTCATAAGATAGAGTGACATAGTGGACAAAGGACTAAGCTTAATCTCACAATACCCTGGATTTGAATACTTCCTTGAACACTTAATAACTTATAATCATGTATAATTTGCTAAATTCAGAGGTGGCAATCTCAAATAGAAATAAGGTCACTAATCCATACATAAGGATCTATAGTCTATATATCAACTTGCTTTTAAGTTAACATAATGTTATCTGTATGTTATTGTTTTCTTATTTTGTTAAATATTTCCCAATTACATTTTAATTATATGTGAATTTAGTAATATTGTATGCTTAACACTTTTCATTTGGCATCTCTGACTCTCCATTTCCTCATTTATGAAAAGAGAGAGTTAAATTAGATTGTCTCCAAGTTCTTTTCCAACTCTAAACTCATCATCCTGTGATCATGTGGAATAGTACAAGACTTTGCAGTAGCAGTAGGAATTAGGGCATCATGTGACCTTGGTTACCATAATGTGAAAATCATAAGATCTTGAGTTCTCATCTCCTCTAGAATTCTCATTGAGGATAATAGATGACAGGTCCCCAAAACTTACTAATAGAACTTTATTTCATACCTTTTTGCTTAACTCTAAACCTAGGGACATCTTGGGAACTTTGGACACAGAAAGGATCACTAAATTTATTATTGGAATTGGAAGAATAACAATGAACTTTAGATGATGTTTCCATCATCTTAAGTAAAATCAATGAAATCTCTTCCCAGAAGCTCAAAACAAGAATAGTTCCCAAGGTGAATGCATGTGTTACTCTATAAGTTGACTTGCAGCATACTTGCTTTAAGTCCCTGGTATAAGAGTTGGTGGATGAGTTTTAAGCAGATAAGTGTTTAAGATGACAGCCCACTTCCCCACCCCAAACTTTTCCAAAAAATTATATTCAGGAAAGGAATCTATCAAAATATTGAAATATATACTGGAAATGAAATCACCACAGTAATGGGCTATACCTACATGAATATGGGAACTCCTTTTCCTTCCTTCAATTAACTAACCTGAAGCTTCTTCATTAGACTTTCTCTTAGCTATATCACTATTCTCCTGGACTTTTAGTGATATATGAGATGGCAAAACAAATACATAATATAATAGGACAAAATTTCAGGCTTACTGACATTAAAAACATCATTGAGGCGGCAGCTGGGTAGCTCAGTGGATTGAGAGCCAGGCCTAGAGACAGGAGGTCCTAGGTTCAAATCCGGCCTCAGACACTTCCCAGCTGTGTGACCCTGGGCAAGTCACTTGACCCCCATTGCCTACCCTTGCCAATCTTCCACCTATAAGTCAATACACAGAAGTTAAAGGTTTAAAAAATAAAAAAAAAAATCATTGAATCTTCTTTAGCAAGGCTTTCTCATTATCAAAATCTTAACCTTTACAGGAAAGAAATATGGATATTTCATCAAATTGGGATAGTACTTAGTGCTACCATCAGAAATTATACAATCCAGGAAAAATCATGTAACTATAAGATTTTTTTCTTCCCTGTCATCACAATAGGAAATTAGCACAGATATTCATGGTTGAGATTTTCCTCAAAAAATTCATACTAGATTGCTGAGGTTCATCTGGTGAATCTTCATGGTATATAAGAGAATTGGACTAGTTAGATTGAGAAGCCTTAGATGTTACTTAGTCCTTTTTCCTTTTAAAAACACTGCTGAGACCCACAGACCCAGAAAATAATCAGAGGAGCAAGATTACACCCAATGACAGGAAAAAATATGAGTTAACAATAGAAAAAGAATAAAGAAATTAAAATCAACTGCTTCTATTCAGGTAATGAACAAAGAGCAAATGGAACAGAGGAGGACCAAGGAACACCAAGAAAAAATGCAAAAACTCCAGTGAATTGGATACAGGTTTTGGACAAACTGAAAACACAATTTTAAAAAATTAAGAGACACTGAAGACAATTGGGAAAATAACTTTTTTGAAGAAAATATGAAACACTTCATTGATAAAACTATTGACCTGGAAAATAAATCCAGAAGAGATAATTTAAGAATTAATGGACTACCAGAAAATCATGACCAGAGAAAAAGCTTGGACATCATTCTACAGGAAATTATCCCAAAAAAAAAATAAAAACTGCCCCAAAATTCTTCAACAAGGGGGAAAGGTGGAGATTGAAAGAATACACAAATCACCTCCTTCATTAATCCCCAATTGACAATGTCAAGGAATGTTATAGCCAAATTCAAGAACTACCAGATCAAAAAAAGATACTACAAGTTGCTAAGAAGAAAAGAATTCATATAATATGGAACCAAAGTTAGGATAACACAGGAAACTGTCTGCATCTACACTGAAGGACCAGAATGGATGGATATTCTGGAAAGCAAGGGAACTGGATCTACAACCAAGAATCAACTACCCAACAAAATTGACTGTATTCTTGCAGGGGAAAGTATGGTCATTCAATAAAATAGAAGACTTCCAAGCATTCATAAAGGAAAGACTGAACTTAAACAGAGAATTTGATGCCCCAACACAGAACAAAAGAAAATCACCAAAAGATAATTAAAAAAGGGGAAAAAACAAACAAACAAACAAATAAGCAAAAAAGTTTTTCAAAGGGACCCAATAAGTTCAAATGATTTATATTCCTATAAGAAAAGATGATATTGGTAAACTAGAAGAAGTATACTTAGAGGAAACAGTGAAAAACTATATAGACTGAAAACTCTCTTTCTCTCTCTCTATCTCGCTTATATATATACTAGGGGTAAAAAAAGAGGATAACACTAATAGAAATGGGAAAAGAAATAAAATGAGGTAATTTTATAATTCATAAAGAAGCACATGGGAGAATGGGGGAGATGATCAATACAGTGGAAGGGTGAAAGAGGGACAATCTCCAAGAAAATTTTAATCATTACAGTGGAAAGGGTTAGAAAGGTTCAAATGGAAGGAAAACCTCCAACTCCAAATTCAATCATCATCATCATCATCACCATCACCATCATCACCATCATCACCATCATCATCAACAACATCATCATCAATATCATCATTAACATCAGCATCATCATCAACAACAACAACATCATTGTCAACATCTAACTATCCATCTTTTTCTGGCCCAGGAAAGATTTTTTCTTGGTGGCCTAACCTAATAGGATACTATGCAGAGTACTGAATGAGAGCCAAGAGACCTAAACTCTAGGCTTCAATGCCCCTATGTGTCCTTTGGGGGTAAAAAGAAAGCCTTCTTTTTCCTGGATTCAGTTTCCTCATTCATGTATGAGTGAAGCTTACCTGGACTCTGCATTAAGTTAATCAATTAAATCAAAGTATAAGTCAGGTGTAAACAAGCAAACAAAAAAAGAAGACATAGGAAGAAAATTAGCACCTTGAGTGTTCCTGGAAGCAATGGCAATCCAGACAAGATGAAAACACGTAACTACACAAAAATCTGGTGAGAATTCTGGTTGAAGGGCACTGCATCTGATAGAAATCTGGAGGAGACTAGTAAGTATCAGAGTGTCAGAATAAAGGGGCCAAAGAGCAAGAGAGTTTGGAGGCACAAAAAAGTAATGAGGGACAGGGTTATGATGTAGAAGAGAAAGGCTCTTTGTTGGTATTCTCCATTATCATCTATGAGCTCAAGTCTTTTCTATCTTTTTGTTATGGAAATAAAATGTTTTCTATATTTCATGAAAAAAAACAAAACAAAAACACCACACTGACCCCACTTGCAGTTCAGGGCATGAGACAATTCTGTTCAGAAGAGATTAGTTTAGTGTTACCTATTATATAATTGCCCAATCATTCAGCTAATTGAAACTTCATAACAATTTCAGACTAAGGTGCTGATATCCATAAAAAAAAATTTTAGTCAGTAGGCAATTTCTATCTATTCTATGTACATATTTACTTTTATATTTGTCACTTCCTCTCCATTTCTTACTGTCACAAACCTAGTTCAATTCAATTCTTTATTACCTCCAGACAATTAGTATAGTAAATCTTACAGCCATCACAATATTGGTGCATTTTAGGCACTGTATATGTGGAAAAACAATAGGGGCTCTCCTATTTCAGGTGAAAGTTAATTTTATAGGATTAAGCAATTCACTTTGCCTTCATTTCCTCATCTATCTGAATGAAGTCAAGGAAAGCACACTGAGTCAAGAAATTAAGGATTCTTTCCAAAATTCTGCCAATTACAAGTCCTAAGCTTGGGTAAATCAGTTTGATCTGATTCCGTTCTTCACATATAAAATGAAGATAATCATTCACTATATCACATTATTTGGAAAATGCTTTGCAAATCACAATATAATATTAAAATGTGAACTATTATTATTCTAGCACTTAGGGCATCACACACATAGGGATCATAGAAAAAGTACCTCAATTTCCAGGTCTCATACATTTCATCCAGTCAAAAACATTGTTTATCAACACTCATCCAAATGTTTACTAATGGGACAGAGGATATACTTAATAACATCTTTCCAGAAAAGAGATAAATTTTGATGCAGGAAAGACTGGTTTAGTGGCTAATATGTTTTTGTGGTCAAATGTGGTCAAATCAGCTTCAGTCTTCTTATCTTTAAAATGGAATTAATATCTGTAGTATTTGATCATTACACAATAGCTAGGAGGCTCAAAATGAGATGGATAATAGCCAAAAAAAACACTTTATATATCTTAAAGTCATATGTAGAAAATGATTATTTGCTTTCATTTGTACTCGAGAAGTATCAAAATGAAATCATTGGTAATGCCTTTTGAATTCCACCTAAACTGGATTCAAGTGAGGCAGAGTTGAACAAAGTTGATAGCTTTGCACTTCTAGAATCATACAAGTCCAGTAACAAAAGTCAAGATGAATGGTGATGGCTTGGAATGCGGTAGATGACTGGCTCCTTCAAAGTGTAACCAAGCTCTAACCATTCCACAGCAACTGTTTCTGCCACCTTCATGGCTGGAGGAACAAATTATTCTGATCAGCCCCTTCTACCAGGGGAAGTCTTCGCATATCTGGTTTAATGTGACTGCCAAGATAGTTTATCAGGATATGGCTGCTACATATTCTACTGCTTCTTATAGTCACAAGTAAGAACTTGGTGGCAGATGAACACCAAAGGTGGAAAGGGCTCAGTAAGCTCTCACACCAAAGGCACTAGTCTTCCCTGAATACCCAATATAACACAATTATAATATATGTTTATCTATTTATGTAAATATATATGCATGTATTTTTATACATATACATATGTATATACGTATATACTCTAAGTAAGTTTTCTTCAATATCATAGTCATTGTTATTCCTCTTGCTAAATTGTAAATTCCTTAGAGTACAGATCTTGTCATTCATTATTTTATGAGAGGCAGCTCAGTATTATCTTAGCTACTGAGTCAGACTTGGAATCAGAAAAAGATGGATTCAAATCCATTCCCTGACATAAAATATCATGAGAAAATTCATTTAAGTTCTCTTGGCCAGTTTCTTCACTTGAAAATAAATAACAAATATTGCATTTATCTCACAGGCTTGCTGTGATGTTCAAATGAGAAAATGTATTAAAGAACTTTGCAAAATGTAAAATATCATATCATTAGTTATTATTGTAGGCAGAAATAATCAAGAACTACTTTGCAAAGAATGGTAGCTAAGTAAATACCGATGCATGAACCAATGACTTAATGAAAAGCAATGTGATATAAAGGAGAGAGTATAGGATTCACAGAAAGAGAAGCCTGGAGCTATTTCAGTTCTTCAATTTCCTACCTATTGAACTTCAGTAGAAGGAAGCTGGTGGGCTCAATGAACTTTAAGATCAGATCTCTAGCTCTAAATCCTATTTTCCTAGTGAGTAAGTGAGTAGAATAACTTCATGCCATGAAAAATTGGATACTTCAGGCAGATTCTTCAACTGAGAACTCTGAGACATCACAAAATGCACCCAGTGGGTCATTTCAGAACTGTGGACTCCTGTGATTTGCCTATGGCACAGGACCTAGTCATGCTGATTTTCTTTTGTTTTAGTTCAACTTCTTCTTGCTACATTATAGTCAAAGATGGTGTCATTCTTCTGAATCACCCAGAATCACAGTTGTGCTAGGTTTCTCATGGGCGACACAAATAGAATATTGACACCCCTTAAAAGTCCTTAAGGATAAGGCTTAAAATGATTTTGTTAAATGACAGAACCACACGAAGGTGCTCAAACACACATAGTGGAATATCCATATAAAACACATGCAAAAAATAATCTTCCTTTTCCAATTGGTCTATTGCAAAAGAAAAAAGAAGTAGCTAGTTATGTGAGAGTAACACTTAAATTCTTTTTACATTCAAAAAGCTATTCCCCTAAAGAATCCAAGAGATCAGTCCAACAGGGCGAAGAGAGTAAACTGTGAAATAAGGCGATTTAGGACACTAGATAAACTACTTTTACAAAATGGGTGATGTAGAAGTTTCTATTATTGTTTTAAACCTATACTATTAAATGCAGTTAAGAAAAAGCCTAGTGTGGTTTCCCTCCCCCCACATATTTTATATCTATATATCTATATATTTTAAAGGGCAATTTAATGTTGAAACTATTTTGTTGAATTTTGTATTTTGTATAATGTTGAAACAGAAACACATATTCTGTAAAGAGTATACATATACATATGAATTTACTTTATGTAGCACTAAATTGTATACTTTTTCCTTTGATAGCTAATGCTTCATTACTTTGTTTGGCCTCAGTCGACTTGGTTATTTTCTGGTATGTGGTTTTTATATAAATCAGAAAGTCTATACAACTGACATTCTCATATCAGTAAAAAGTGAATGGAAATCTATCATTCCTAAAACCACATTTAAAAGGAAATACTAGTTCATCTTGGCATTTCTTTTAAATTATAATTAATCTCATATTCTAATATATGATTTTCATAATTAAGGTTGATTCATTTTTTATGAAATGCCAGTATAAAAAAATAGGAAAATACTCTCCCATTTTAATCTATATACTTCCTTTAGTGGCCAAGGTGATTTCTTCCTCTATTAAATTTTTATTTGACTAATTATCTAGATTCACTAAGCAATTAGCATATGAGTAAAATAAAGGAACTAGATTCTGGAAAAGGATTTGGAACTATGTCCCCAAACTTATTGTACTATGTATATATTTTGACAGAACAATACAACTGCTAGTCTTATACCCTAAAAGCATCAAAGAAAGTGAAGGACCTAAATGTACAAAAATATTGAGTAACTTTTCTTATTAGATAAGAATTGGAAACTAAGAGTGTGGAGGTTCACCTATTTGAGGACTAAACAAATTTTCTATATGAATATAATGGAATATTATTGGGTCATAGCATGCAAAAGGGAAACTTTTTTTAGAAGAAACTTAAAATCTCAATGAACTAATGCAAAGAGAAATAAGAATTAGGATAACAGTTTATAGAATGACATCATAGAGTGGGGGAAAAACCTTTGGAAGCCTTAAGAACTGTGTTTAGTGCAGTAACAAACCTTTAGTACAAACAACTAAAGATTAATCACACTATCCACATCTTACCAGAGAGGTGATATACTTAACATGCAGAATGATTTATAAATTTTAAGTGAAAGAATAAATAAATGAATGAATAAGTTAATATTAAACGACTGAATTAAATAATAAGCAAATAAGTAATGAAGTGGCTATTCTAGATAAATTCTAAAGATTGAAGCTCTAAGCAATATGATTCTAAATTCTTTATGTTAATTTATATCACAATTAAATATTCTTGATATGATCAGCACCCCATTTGATCATAGCATTCCTTGCACTGATCTCTGGTAAATATGTACAGAATAATACTTTTTTCTCCATGGTAAGAAAAAGAATTATGGTAGAAAGGACAGTGGAATTGAAAATCAAAATGCATACCTCTGAAAGCAAGCTATCTTCCCTAGTTGCTTTGTGACTTTGAGAAATTCACTTCATATATACAAAGATCTTTTCTCAACTGCAAAATATGAATAATGCTACTTGCATGTATGCTGCATTTCTCTTCCCTTTCATGACTAAGGTTCCTTTCTGTCTTTGAACTCTCTTTAGTCTGACTATGACCTCATCAGTCAAGTTAGACCAGATAAACATGTATTTTTTAAGCACTAGTTATGGGCCAGACACTGTGATAAGTATGCTAGAGCTCTTTGTCCAGTTCTGCTCAACAAATTACTCATGGGTCAATGAAACCAGGATAAGAAAAATTATTCTGGGATTACAGGAGGGTCCAACCACTAGATTGACAGACCGGACATGCAGACATCCTCTTGCTAAGCAGTGACAAAGTTTAATGATTTGGGGTAAGTACTTTACAGGGAAAATGACATAGGGATAAGGTAAGCCTTTTGCAGGGATAATGGTTAGTAATGATTTACAAAATAGAGACAATAGATTGAGATTACCTCAGTGGCTCTAAGCTGAGTTTTCTAAGGATAATAAATTATAGGTAGCATGTCAATTCAACATGTCAATGTAAGATCCAATTTTGTAAAGAATACTAAATGTTCTTCTTACAGAACTCTTGCACCAGTAATTTTCTTGGCAGGACATACAGTATTTGTTGAGGGGTTAGATTAAGTTCTCATGCTGCAGGGAGAAGCTATGTGTCTGGCTTTAGCTAGCTCATGGTTCTGATTTTATTGGGGTGTACTCTCACTACTGGGGGCTATACTTCTTCTCTCCAAAGTTATCAATGAGCTTGACATAATAGTAACAAAATTCATCTGAAGAAACCAAAGGCCAAAATATTAAGAGGATTAATAGAAAAAGTGGGGAAGAAGGAGGCCTAACTGTATCTGACCTCTAAAATATTATAAAACCTTTATTATTAAAAAGAACTGGTTACTGTGTAAGAAATAGTTTGATCAGTGGAAAAAATTAGGTTTATAATTTTCAAGAAATACATTACCACAATGATAGCATTACGTAAACCCAAAGATATTAGCTACTAGGGGTGGGGGAACCTTATAATTCAACAAACAATTTTTATTTTTTTAAAACCCTTACCTTCCATCTTGGAGTCAATATTGTGTATTGGCTCCAAGGCAGAAGAGTGGTAAGGGTAAGCAATGGGGGTCAAGTGACTTGCCCAGGATCACACAGCTGGGAAGTGCCTGAGGCCAGATTTGAACCTAGGACCTCCCATCTCTAGGCCTGGCTCTCAATCCACTGAGCTACCCAGCTGCCCCCCAACAAATAATTTTTTAAAAAATTGAAAGTAACCAAGTAGAGAATAAGTACAGGTAGTATCCCCCCTTCCATATCTTGAATGTTAGGAGTGTGACCTCTGTTATCTGTAAAATCCAGGTAAAATTTTTGGACCTCTCTTTGTACCAGAGAAGAAGTCTGAATTTTTTTTCCTTTTTTGGAATATTTACAGTGTCTTATTATAAATATGGGTTAAGTATGCATTTTTTAGTTTTCTAAAATTTTTCTGTATTGTTTGCTGGCATTCATACATCATCTGTGACTTCCACAAACTCCTCCCAAAACTACTATTTAATTTTTATTCTGACCCAGGATATATCAAAACCATGATGGGGAAAGTAATGATCTGGAAAAGATACCTATACAGAAAAACATCTCATCTCACATACCAAGACAAAGCCTAAATGGGCATGTGATTTTTAGACATAAAAGATAACATCAGAAACAAATTAGAGGAAGATGAGAGAAATTTAATTCCAGATCTATTAATGGCAAGAAAGACTTCATGATCACATAAGCAATAAAGAAGTTTACAGCCAGTAAAATGAACAATTCTGATTATATAATAATTTTTAAAAAGGCATCATCAAAACAATTGCAGTTAAAGTTAGAAAAGAAGAAGGAAACTGAAGGAAGAATTTTGCAGCAAGTTTTTTCTGATAAATAAAGGTCTTATTTCTAAGATATATAGGTAAACACATACAATTTATAAGATTGAATAATTCCCCAATTCATGTTGTTGAAGGATATGAATAAGCAATTTTTCAAGTGAGAAGTCCAAGCTATCAATTGCCATATTTTTAAAAAATGCTCTAAATCACTAAAAGGTAAGTGTAAACTAAATAAATTTTGAAATATGAGATCATACCCATCAGGTTGGTAAAGTTGACCAAAAGAGGAAAACAATAAACCTTGAGGGGCCGAAGGGGATACAGCCACATTAAGATACTATTGGTAGAGCTGTGAACTAGTCTAGACATTCTGGAAAACAAATTGGAAATTTGCCTAAAAAGCTCTTAAATTGTGCATATAATTTGACCTAGCATTACTGCTACTAGGTCTATGCTCCAAAGAAATTAAAAATAGATGGAAAAGATCTATTTGTAAAAGATATTTTTAGCAGTTATTTTCATGCTGTCAAAGAACTGGAAACTTTCCCATTAACTGTGAAATAGTTGAATAAGTTATGGTATATGAATGTGATGGAATTCTTTGAATTGTAAAAATTTATGAAGGGGAGGTTTCAGAAAAACTAGGGAAACTTGTATGAACTGATGCAAAATGAAATGAATAGAAGTAGAAGAAAATAATATATGGTAATATATTATAAAAATAAATAACTAAAAACATGACTTCTAACAAACACAATGACTAACCACATCTCAGAAGATTCATGCTATCCACCTCGGATAGATAAATGATTGACTCAGAGTGGATGAGGATGTATATTTTCTTTTTTTTCTTTTGAGGGACAAAGAAGGAGTCATTGCTAAAATAGTGTTTTGGGGGTTTTTTGCTTGACTTTATATGCTTGTAACAAGTTTTGTTTTTCTTTCCTTCTCAATCAGCAGGGGAAAGAAAAGTGAGAAAGAGAGAATTCAAAACTGAAAATAAAATAAAATTGAATTCTTAAAAAATTATCAATGATCTCTTAAGACCCAAATCCATGTCTTTTTTTTCAATCCCCACCCTTCTTGACCTCTCTGTAGCTTTTGATGTGGTTGGCCACCCTATTCTAGTTTGGGTTTTCCTGATCCTGAGATCTTCTGATTCGCCCCCAACTTAATTGACCTTTTCTTTTCAGTCTTCTCAGCTAAGTCTTTATCCAATCTGTGTCTGTTAATTTTGAGTATCCTCCCAAAGCTCTGTCCTGGACCCTCTTTTCTTTTACCTCTATGCTAGTTATCCTGGTAATCCAAGAGATTCATTTATCACATCTATGCAGATGATTCTTAGATTTACTTATCCTTCTCTAATCTCTTTCATGACTTCTAGTTTTCCATCTTCATCTCCCTGCTGAGCTGAATAAAAGAAAAATTACTTAGGAAACAAAAGTTCAAGCTTCTGAGAATTTCAATTTATTAAGCAATGCATGTCAATTTCCTAAAAAATCAGGATCAAACCCATTCCTCAGATAAGGGCTGGATTTCAAATGTAGGGAGAAACTGACTTTTATACATTAAATGCAATTAACCAAGTAAGACAAATTAATTAAAAGGGAGAAATACAGTAATGGAAAATCTGATTTCTAGTAGGATTAAAGATTAAAAGCTTTCCAAATTAAGAGGGGGAGAGTGGATATGTATAATTACCTGAGTTCAGAAAAGGAATTATCCCACATTCATCAAGTAAATGTAAAAAATCAAAGGAATGTGGAAACAACAACTGATTTATCAGTGTGGACCAATTTTCAGATAAGACATGAAAGTTGTTTGAGATGCACAACAGTGTGAAAACTGCTTATGCTAGTCTTTGGATCCCTCTGAATTTCTGGTCAGTGTAACCTAGGCCTTTAGTTAAGGGTCTCTAAGCAGTAAGTAAAAGTGGTTTGGGTTCCTAGCTAAGTAAGGCTGAGTTTAAATTATGCAATGATGTTTTGTCCCAATTCCCACAATTAAAGTTTTCTTACAAAACAGAAGTTGGAATCTACCTATAATTTATTTTTTTATCTATTTTTATTTTAATTTAGAATATTTTTCCATGGTTACATAATTCATGATCCCACCTCTTTTTCCTCCCCCTTCCCAAAGCCAACAAGCAGTTTCATTGGATTATACATGGATCTTGTTCAAAACCTATTTCCATGTTATTTATATTTGAAGTAGAATGATCCTTTAACATCAAAACTTTAATCACATCCCTATCACACTATGTGATCAATCATATATTTTTCTAATGCACTTCTGGTTCCACAGTTCTTTCTCTGGATATGGATAGCATTCTTTCTCACAAGTTCTTCTAGATTGACTTGGGTTATTGTATTGCTACTAGTAGAAAAATCCATTATGTTAGATTATGCCACAATGTATCAGTCTCTGTGTACAATGTTCTCCTGGTTCTGCTCCTTTTGCTCTGCATCAAAACCTGGAGGTGGTTTCAGTTCACATAGAATTCCTCCATTTCTTTATTTCTTTCAGCGCCATAAGATTCCATCACTAATATATACTACAATTTATTCAGCCATTCCCCAATAAATGGGCACTCCCTCATTTTCCAATTTTTTGCCACCACAAAGAGAGAGGCTATGAATATTTTTGTAAAAATATTTTTTCTTATTATCTCTTTGGAGTACAAACCCAGCAATGGTATGAATGGGTCAAAGGTCAGGCATTCATTTAAAACCCTTTGCACATAGTTCCAAATTGTCCTCCAGAATGGTTGGATCAACTCACAAATCCACCAACAGTGTATTAGTGTCCCAATTTTGTCACATCCCCTCCAAAATTGACCACTTTCCTTTGCTCTCATATTGGCTAATCTGCTAAGTGTGAGGTGGTACCTCAGAGTTGTTTTCATTTGCATTTCTCTAATCAGGAGGGATTTAGAACACTTTTTCATGTGCTTATTGATAGTTTTGATTTTATCATGTGAAAACTGCCTACTCAAGTTCCTTGGTCATTCGTTGATTGATTTTTTTTGTAGATTTGACTTATTTCCTTATATATTTGGGAAATTAAGCCTTTGTCAGAGAGTTTTGCTATTATAATGTTCTCCCATTTTGTCACTTTCTAATTTTGGTTGCATTGGTTTTTTTGATTATTTTTTATAGATTTGACTTAGTTCCTTATATATTTGGGAAATTAAGCATTTGTCAGAGAGTTTTGCTATCATAATGTTCTCCCATTTTATTACTTTCTTTCTAATTTTGGTTGCATTGGTTTTGTTTGTACAAAACCTTTTTAATTTGATATAAACAAAGTCATTCATTTTACAGTAATGTTCTCTATCTCTTGCTTGATTTTACATTCCTTCCTTTCCCACATATCTGAAAGCATACCTATAATTTAATAGAAAGGCACCTAAGGTATCTCCCTAATTGAGTCACAAGATAATGGAGTTCTCTCTGTTCCCACAATTAACCACTCACTGTCCCAATCTCCTCAATTCTTTCACTGTTAAACACTTCAAACTGGAAGTTCCATAGACATATTAAAGTTAATATGTCCAAAACTGAACTAATTATCTTTTCTCTCAAACCATTCTTTCTTCCATCCTTCCTTGTTGCTGCCATCTTTCTAATAACCCGGGGTTACAAAGAAGGTGTCATCCTTGTCTCTTTTTCTCCTCCTCACTTCTCATACCCAAACTATTGCCAAGTCCAGTTGGTTCTAATTTTGTGACATTTCTAATAAAAACTTTCTTCTCTTTTCTGGCACTGCCAGCACTCTAGTATAAGTCTTCATCTTCTCCAGCCTGCACTATTTCAATAATCTACAGGTCAACCTCCATTTCTCATCTCTTCCATTCTGGTTCATCCTCCACCACGTTATCAGAGTAGTCATGTCCTAAAGCACAAATTTTGCCATGTTGCTCTTCCATTCAATAAATCCCAGTTGTTCCCTGATACCTCTGGTATTATGTATGAAAGTCTTCTGTTTTGTTTTAAAACTCTTCATAATTTGTTTTCTTGGGGGCAGCTGGATAGCTCAGTGGATTGAGAACCATGCCTAGAGACTGGAGGTCCTAGGTTCAAATCTGGCCTCAGGCACTTCCCAGCTGTGTGACCCTGGGCAAGTCACTTGACCCCCATTGCCTACCCTTACCACTCTTCTGCCTTGGAACCAATACACAGTATTGACTCCAAGATGGAAGGTAAGGGTTTAAAAAAATTGTTTTCTTCCGACCTTTCTAGTCTCCTAATATCTAACCCTCTTCCATATACTCTGTGATCGAGTGATTCTGTCCTCATTGCTATTATCCACAAAAGACAATCCATCTCCAACCTGTATTTTCACTGACTTCTTCTATTTTATAAATGCTCTTTGTACACAGTTGTTTTTGTATTGTTTCCCCCATTAGAAAGGGGAAACATTAAGGGAAGGAACCATTTTTGCCTTGCTATACTTGGAATATAGCAAAATGCATAGCATGTAGTAAGAAATGAATAAATAAATGCTTTTTGAATTAACAGCATTACTCTTATAGGAAACTTCTTCTAATTTACTTATTTGTGTTTTCTACCTCACTCTGACGTTATTTTGCATTCATTTATTTTTTTATGTTGTTTCTTCTGCTTCCTTTTTCCCCTAACAGGTACAATCTAAGTTCTTTCAGGGAAATTTTCTTTTTTGTTTTTGTATGTAAAATGATTAGCACAGAGTAGGTGCATCATAAATGTTTATTGAATTGAACTGGTTTGATTCAGACATCTGTTCAAGAAACTACAGGTGCTTTCATAATTATACATTGAAAATGAAAATTAGATTAATGTGATGATAAATTGCTATCTAGTTGTATAATTGTTAATTGATCATGCTAATAAAAATTAGATTTTTTTGTTTGTTCACTTTTAATGAGAAGTAAAATACATATATTCCTTTTAAGAAACATATCTGAATGGATCAGTATTCTTTGTTACTTAAGACCATTGTTTAATATACTCTCCCAATCAACTTTTGAACAAGTATTAAGCTAAATAAAAGATGAGAATAGTAATATGCAAGATGTTCAGTGGGATAGCCTTTACTTATTGGGAGGAGATCATTAAGGGATTTTCTGTAGATGCCTGAGTATTTTAGAGGTGTTTCTCCTTTTCAGTTTGCTAGGAGGAGAAGAATAAATGATAAAGGGGAATTTAAAAAATCAAGTCACAGATCAGAGAAAGCTGAGAATTGCCTTGGAGAGACATTATAGGTCATACATTTAAAAGCCACTTGGGAGTACTAAGGATGCAAATTAATACTATCTGTCAGATAAGAAAGGTCCTGTCTGTACAGCAATTAGAGCAAATAGAACCATGAGGGCTTTTGAGGTTATTTCCAGCTTTGAAATCACTAGAGCAAGTAGAAGCTGAATAGACACAAAACACTTGGCCCAGGGAATTTTCTGGAACTTAAGTGTTCCTAAAAGAATGTAAATTAATCTAAAAGGTAGTTTAATTTAAATAGTGGCTGTATTCGTTTTGCTTTAAATCTTGTTCTATAGTTTATTTTAAACTATGCAGAGGATAATATTTGTTGAATAATCATTTTTATATCTTATTTTAATAGAAGAAGATATAGAGTACCTAAATATCCAGGTGCCACTCTTTAAATGACCATAGAATTTTAATGCAGAAGAAGCTAATAAAATGATTTATTTTTACAAATGAGGAAACTGAGTCATAAAGAAATTAAGTGACTTTCCTAAAAGCATATAGATATAGTAAGCAGCAACATCAGCAAATTACCTGTCCTCTGAATTTATATATACTAATTGAAAGGATTCAAAGTGATCAAGTATTTGAAAGTCTTCCGTAAAACAATAAAGACTTTTCCTCTCCCTCTTCCTCTTCTTCTCCTTCCTTCTGCCACTTCTTGTTCATCCTTCTTCTTCTGCTACTTTCCCCATTCTCTTCTTTTTTGTTTTCTTCCTGGTTTTTCTCCTCATCTCTTTCTTCTTCCTCCTCCTTTTGTTCCTCTTCCTCCTCCTTCTCTGTTTCCTATGCCTCTCTTTAGCCTCCTCTTCTTCCTCCTTTCTTCACAACCTCCTCCTCACCCTTCTTCCTTTTCCTCTCCTCCTTTCCTTCTTCTTTCTCTTAATCTCCCTTTTCATCTGCCTCCTCCTCCTCCTCCTAAAGCTAGTGGAGGTAGCAACAGAAAAGAAGAGTAAGACCTAGGCAAATGTTTGAGAGAAAATGTGAATAAAAAAGATAAAAAATATCAAACAATTTTCTCTTTTTAATGCATTTCTTTGTTTAAATTCTTCATTCAGTGCAAGGGGCTTTTGATAGATTGCTAAGAAGTAAGTACTCAATAAATTGTTATCAAAAAACAAAGGCTCAATAATGGTGAAAGCATAGTCTTGAATCAGATAACTTAGGTTTGAATTCCTCCTCTAGTGATTAAACCTTGGGTCCTTGGACAAGGCACTTCAGCTCCCTGGGCTTCAATTTCCCTTCTTTTTAAAATGTGAGCGTTGGATAAAATTATATCTCATGTCCTTTATGCTTCTAGATCTATGATCTTATGATTCTTTTAATTAAATAATGGATTCACTTGGCTTTTGTTTTGTCTTAGCATGGCTTAAAATAAGTTTAAAATTTAAGTTGGGAAATAAAAATGCTCAATAGTCACAAATTAAATGTTAAAAATGACAACTTCTTGGAAATTTTACTAATAATATTTGATGTCAATATATGCCTATCTGAAGAAAAAATTCTTGAAATGTAATAAAATATAAATTTTCAAGAACTTTTTTTGGCTTAAAACTGCTTTTAAACATCATGCAGAGCTGAATAAATAAAGGAAGATATCCCCTACAGATAAGCTGATGACATTTTACTGCATATCAATTATGCCTCAGTAAAAGGGTTTCTAACTTACATCAAAGAGAATGGGGTATGATGGAAGTGGGGCGGTAAAGGACATTTTGAAGGCCACTATTACAGATGGCTGCCAACACCCTTAGTTCTTTTATTTTGTCCTTCCTTGCTGGTTTCCATTAAGGGGAGAAAGATTTTTAAAAAATAAATACTTGGATATTTGACAGACTAAAGATACAAGAAAAACTAAACCAAAGTCAGAAAGCTTGCTAAGGATTCTAATCTAAATTTCATTCTTACAGGTTTTATAGGCTTTTCTGACTTCAGTCTTACCCTGTTTATTCTTCATTTGAAATATCCTCATGTTCACTCTCAATTTACCGCTCACTGTTGCCCATCGTCTCCTATAATCATTTTCAATCTTCTTCTCCTTTTTCTTATTTCACACTGTTCTTTTCAGGTTCCCTTAGGAGTCTATCCAACACACCTGTCCTTAACCTGGTGTGGTTATGATATGGTTTATCTTTGTGTCAATAATGAAAATCCAATGACCTGATTTTTCAACTGTTAATTAAACTGGCATAAAGAAGGAGTTTACTAAATGTTTCTTGACCAAATGAATAAATTTACAAAATTGCTTTTATAAAACAAAACACTATCCACTAGCATAAAGAGAAAAGTAACAAAGATTTACTACAGGGGGAGGAAAGAAATTGAAGAGATGAAATTAGATAAATAAGAAACGATGAGAAAAAAGGAGAGACATATCAAGGTGGTAAATGCTGAAAGGTGGGCTATGAGGAAAGAATATATTGTGGAGTTAGCATATTAATAAAGGATCAACAAAGTTCAAATGGAAAATATATTGGTAACAAGCCAACTGGGGGTTTCCATTCTTAACCTGTAAAGAAAATACTGTGATATTCTGATCTAATATATTCCACCCTTATTATGACTCCCAGGATTAGGAATGAAATGAACAAATTGTCAGCAAAGTGTTTCCTCTTATTTAGAATATTTTTCCATAGCTACATGATTCATGATTCTCTCCCCCTTCCCTCCCCACTCCCAGAGCTGACAAGCAATTCCACTGGATTATACCTATTTATTTATTTCTAAACCTATTTCTAAAGTGTTTCCTCTTACTATCAATCTCCTTAGCACCCAACCCAGTGATCTAATCAGTAAACACGAAATAAATGTTGGTTATACTACTACTGGATAATAATTGACACCCATATACTAGTAACAATTTTCCTAATGTTTTCCACATATCATTTGAGTTTCACTATGGGACTATGTTAGGTAATACCTTATAGATATACCTATAGATACCTATAGATATCTTTACTACCTCCTTGTAAGAAACTGAGGCTGTGATAGACTTGCCATGAATATACACTTACAAAATTATAGAGGAAGAATTTGATAGAATGAAGGTCTTCTTGACTGCTCATCCAGAATCAAGTGCTCTGACATCTTTCCTCTGTAGAATGTAAAATATAATAATTTCTCTTAAAATAAATCAGAATCTACTATTTTTCATTTTCTTTCAGTTGATTATAGTATAATAATAGTTCCAGAATATATTATATGGATAATCTAAATTAACCCCTTATTTTGTTGATGAAGAAACAGACCTCTAGATATTCAGTGCCTTGGCCAAGGTCATATAACATAGAGTCTAGGGCAAGTAAGTTTAAAAGAAAAGATGTTGATATGAGAGTGGTTGGGGTTGGAACTCTTGTAATATGAATGAAAGCTTAGCCAATGGAATTTATTTTTCTGCTGTTACTCCATGTCCATTAGTCACATTTTTAGTGTTTTAAGAATAAGACAGTTTAAATTGGTGCTAAGATTCTTTCATTCATTAAAATTTCATTGAATAAATATGCATTAAGTACCTTATAAATGTAAATATACAGTATCAGGTACTCTGAGGATCCAAAATTTTGTCTCATGGCATATAAGATATGTTCTGTGATTTCACAGAATTCTTAATGTTACAGTTGAGGTAAAAAATAATGAGAATGTAAAGTAATATGTAATAATTGTTATAATACAACAGGGGAGGAAAGGAAGTTTCATTTTTGTTGAACTCATCAGTGAAAACATAATGGGAACAAGAATACAAAATGAAACTATGAGAGGGCATTCTAGGAAGGAACTTAGGGATCAACTGTGCCAATTGTGCAGAAGCAAGAAAGCTCACTGCACATTTGGTGAATTATAGAGTCTAGATTGAACTATGAGTTTTATATTCTTAGAAGCAGAGAGAAGTTAGGCTGTGGCCAGATGGTAGAAACTGATTTCCCCAAGAAATTTATTTCATTGTCAATAGGGAGCAATTTGAGGTTTTTGAGCAGGGCAATGACATTATAAAAAATAAGAAGCTTAATCTAGGGGCAGTATGACAAAAAGTTGATGAAGATTTTTACCCAAGAAACACCTAATTGATTTTGGGGGTCTGGGTGGGAATGAAGCAAGAGATGTGATATTTGATAGTCCATAGAGACAATAGAAAAGTCATCGTTGAGAACACTTCAAACATCTAAGCCTGAGTGATGTGACAAAGTGAAACTATTGAAACAGTAATGTCAGAAAATGAGGTGACAGATGGAAAAAGTAAGAGCTATTTTTTTCTGAAAACGGAGGAAACATGATCATATTTGTAGCCATTAGGGAAGTACTCAGTAGATAGAAACTAGAAAAGCCATAGGCAACTTCCTGAGATTATTTTTTCCACTTTCAGTTTAAGCTCTAAAACTGCTTCAAAGAATTATCCATAAAAAAGTAAATCACTTGATAAATTGCCCAAATGTTGTTATAAAAATAAGTCTTGGTTTATAAGACTAGAATTTCCAATTTTATAAGTTACTATGAATCCTAGAAAATTAAACCTTTTGTTTTATAACCTTGCTTTCTACATAGTTATATTTCTATTGGTTCACAACATTGTAGTATTTTCTCTATGCAGTGGGGCTTTGGGACATTTTCCATCTTTGTATATAGAGCTTAATGTGTTAGCCTAGGTAATGCCTGTCACACTTCCTCTTCATTTATCCAGTTCATAGTTCCCTATTCTGCTTTGAACTACTATTTATTTACTTATCTGTATGTATCTTCCTAATAAAATGCAAGTTCTTCCAAAGCCAGGAAATGTTTCATTGTCTCTTTTTTATCTTTATAATCCCAGCACCTATCACAGTAAGACATGAGGGAGGCATGGAGTGAGGAAGGAAGAAAGAACGATAATGAACAATTTCATTAATATAAAAATGCATAGGATAAAAACTCTCATCTTGTGATGGTCATTATGATTTTCTCAGAAGCTGAATTCCCAGACCCTCCACATAGAAAGATAGCACCATAAATACTCTTCCTGCACCTTATTGGAACGACACAGTGATACAGATCAGTATCTCACCTGTAATTTATCATCTTAAGGAGTTTACTGGAGATTTGGGGACATGAAGTGAATTGCCCATAGTCACACAATCAATAGGTTTCAGAGATGAGCTCTGAACCCAAGTCCTGCTGATTCTATGGTCAGACCTTTCTACATCTTTTCATAATAGGTAGTTTTGTGCTTAAAAAAGTCTGTGGTTTCATCAGTATAAGGAGCTCCTAGCAAGGTGCTTCCTTTGCAATCTATAATTCTAATAAGTTACTTGAGGCACTGAGAGCTTGAATAATGTACCCAGGGTACATAGTCAATATATGCTAGAAGCGAGACTTGAACCCAGGTCTATATAATTATTAGAGTAATCCTCTTACCACTTTGTCAAAATACCTTGAAAATGGTTGTATGCTGACTTACCTTGAGATTAAAGCCTATAGAAAGAGGGTGGGAATAATTGATGAATTAATATCCTGAAAATAAAAAGACTAGGATATCAGAGACACAAGAGGATAAGTTAATCTATGAAAAAAAAGAAAAGATCCCTCTTCTGAGGTGAGGCCAAAGGAAAGAATGATGAGTAGGGCTATATAGAGATTTCAAGTTATAAAGAAGGGTGTGAAATGCCATGCTGAAAAAGGGGGGAATTGTCAAATGGCCTGTTCCTTTCTGAAGTGGGAGGCAAAGAAACATCTGCTGGGAAAGAGAAGGCTGGTGGTTAAATTGAGGATAAAAAGAGTATGGTTTACAATAGTTGCAATGAGAAATCCAAAAGGAAATGAACAAGAAATGGAAAAAAAGTTTAATTGAAAAGGATTGGGAACAAAAAGAAAAGAAGTGGGTACCCATGTGAAATTATTTATGTGAATATATAATTCTCTAAATACTATAATCCAGTGCTTAGAAAAGTACCTGTTACATATAAGCTTCTTATTATATGTTTGTTCATTTAATCATCTACAGTGGTCCCAGCCAGCAGGATGCCATGATTTTCTATCTGTACTTTGCAGATTGAGGCACAGGAGTTGAAAATGCAGATGCTGGAGATGACAAAAGCACTGGGATGTAAGGCATGACTGAAAGTCAATTAGCGATTGGCAAAGAGTAATTTTTTTTCTTCTGAAAACTCATTCTAGTCAATGGTTCTTTGCCCAAATCTTTGAAAACCCTGCCGGAAAGGTTTCTTTTGTGTGTTTATGTCTAAGGAATATCATTGTTATCCTGTCATATTTTCTTCTCAGATAAAAGGGGGTAAAAAAGTCTCAATATTAATAAGCAAATTATGTAGGTCCAAAGATGATTATCAATAAATATAAAGTATCCCCAAATTGATTGTACGACTTCATTTTAGTAAAACTATAGGAAATGAATTCTTTTTTGCAACAGTATCTGTTGCCTTATAAATTTATATTGCTTGAAAATTTTGGTTATCAAAGTCATCACCCTTTCAGAGATTTTAAGAAACTCAAAATATAAAAAAGCTCATTTCTGGTCAAATGAGGTAGAGCATGAACAGTAGCAAATAAATCTGTAAAGGCAATTTGCTCATTTCACTCCCTAAAAGTAAATCCACATGTACATAGATGCCAGGGACACCAGTACAAAATGTTGAATGTGCTCCAGGTTGCTGTTCTTATAATTGGAAAGCTTTGGTTCAGGACCAAAGGAGTGTAAGAGAAAAAAATGATGATGTGAAACTAACAATCAATGGACACTACAATCTTTTTTTTCTTGAAACCAGTAATAGCAGAAAAGCACTGAAACATCAAATTGATTGTCTAGAAAACAAGCTCAATTAAGAAACATGAGATTTGGAGACTTTCCCGCAGGCAAAGTAGTAGCAGAGTTCTTTTTATGATTGGTGAAATCTCTGACAATATTTAATTATAATAAAGTGTAGAGGGTTGGGAGGAGAATCCCCTTATTCTTAAAAAAGTATTTTAAAATGCAATAAAAATAATTGGCTACATAGCTTATTCCTGAATTGCCTAATGATTTTTTCACCTGTTTCTAATATCAGCATTATACACATTTACAGTCACATTGATTTTTTAAGCCTTTAGCAATGGGGGATAGACTGCCCATCTACCAAATGTCTCATCTGTCTCCTGGCAGCTAGGAAGCTCAGTGAATAGAGCATTGGATTTCAAGGCAGGAGAACCTGAGTTCAAATCTAGATACAGACACCTTAACTTCTTTCGGCTTCAGTTTACTTATTGGCAAAATGTAGAGGATAATAGTATCTATCACTGAGGGTTTTTGTGAGGATTAAATAAGGTAATTGAAAAGTACCATATAAATGTTACTTATTGCTATTTTTATTGGATCTGCTAATGAGTAGTTAATAGGCATTAATTTTGAGCTACAATTAATCCTAAGATCATTTAGACTATTTTACAGATAAGAACACTAAGACCAGAAGAGGGTAAGTGACTTTCCAGAAGTTGTTAAGTATCAGAGTTGGGGTTTTAAGTAAAATTCTATGACTAAAGATTCAGTCATCTTTTCCCAATGATATACTGCCAGTCTACTATCTATTCTTAGAAAATAAAAGGTTTTTTTTAATAGATTTTATAGATCTTAAAGAGGACAGTATGGGCAGTCATTCCTTCTGCTATACATAGAAACTTGAGATGAGTGTGGAGCTCGAGTTGTCCTATAGTCTCCTTAGCTGGAAGATACTGCTATTCTCCAATCGACTGGAAACAAAGACAGTTTAATTTGTAGAGTTTCACTACTAAGGTGGTGAAACTTTGCTTATGGGATCTCTTAAAACCCTTCTACTTGAGATGAGCCCCATATGCTCCTGATGCCCGATAGACTAATCTTGTACTGATTCCGAGGTGAAACAAAAAACATTAAGGGCAGTGCTATCCCAGGTATACTATTGACAACTGGAAGACCCTATATTCTAAACCTGTTTCAGACATGAGCTATGTGACTGTCACTTAACCTCTTCTATCTTCATTTTTGTCATCTTTGAAAAGAGAAAAAAAGTGCATTTCAAAGAGCTGTGGGAACCAAATGAGTCCATATGTGAGAAGTCCTTTTTTTTTTTTAAATTGAAGTACAATAGGTTAGGTATATTTATTATTATGCTTAAAAAACAAAGGGTTAACTCCTTTCTTCTAATTATCAAGTACTAATGATTTGGTCATTATAAATAAAAACACTGATCATTTTTCTAATTCATAAAACAATTTATAAAATGAATTAACTTTCTGCCTCATGTAATAATAAATTTAAGAACTTATTCATGTTCCTATTAGTCTCAACTTCCATGAGGAACTCTATTATTTATCTTCTTAGTAATAAATTTTATATAGGGTGAAGAGCTTTTCAACTTGTAAAACAGTAAATAAAAGTGATTTACTCATGGATCATAAATTCAATATGGTAAAATATTCAGTGTTTTATTTTAGTACCTGACAAAATCTGAAATGAATTTTCCCATCAGGTATGTATGTGGGATGGCATTAATTCATTGGGAGGTCTGTGTGAAAAAAGAGTTCATGATATTAGTGGCATCATGCTTAAAGAGTAAAAGTTGTGGGTCACTGAAAGGGCAATTGAGAGGAGTGTGATGGGACTGCGACACATTGCTAATAAAGAATTGCTCAAGAGAAGCCACATAAAAGATGTCACTGTGGAAATTTAAGACTGGAAATTGAGGTGTGTAAAGAAATGCAGTGAGAATAAGGGATAACCAGTTGATATCATGAGTGCTCAGCTGGTATGCACCAAGTAAAAAGATGTAGAGCAAATTTAGTGGACCTCCTTTGGAGGATCATGGAAGCACATGAACAAGAAGCAAATTGGATGGGAAGGTATAAATGGATTGTGGTCTATATTTTTGGTGAGTCTAACCACACTGAGGAGATATATGAGGTATACTATCCCTTTAAATGGACCTGTTTAGTGAATAATTTTAAGTGTTTTTATGTAGAGTAAAAGGTTTATATTGATTATTAAATGTTATGAGATATTACCACTGTTAGGAATGAACATTTTTATGAGTAGAAAAAAATAAATTTGTTTGAAAATGCATCAATAACATATATATGTGTGTATGTATACACATATATATGTACAAAGAAACAGAGCTTTCATATGGGAGTTGAATAATTATGGAGAGAAAATTATCTATAATGTCAATGTAAGGATTTAGTTGTCCTTGTAAATGAGGTAGTGTGATATCTTATCATCCAGAAAAAATTAATGTTATAAATGGATGAAGGAAAATCTTTTATTTATTAAAAATTAGAAAAGTGTGCACTTAAAGAAGTAGTTTCAAGGACATCAAAGAGACTACTCTATTGAAGACCTCAGAATCACAATGTTTCGTGGCATATCAGTGAATTTCAATGTGTAAACTTTATGACTAAAGAAAGTTAAAAATCATCAAGAGAGAGGATGGGAGTTAATAATGGATTCTATTGAGTGAGATGTTAGAGTGGCAGCTTGGGACAGTGGTTAATGCACTGAACTTGGAGAGAGAAATACCTGGGTTTAAATTCAGTTTCATACCCACAAAGTATGTCCCTGAACAAGTTATTTAACCTTATTGTACTTTAGCTTCCTTACCTGTAAAAGGAGGGGATATGTATTTGACAGCCAATAAGTTCATTTCCAAATCTAACTCTCTGATCCTGTAATCTCCTAACATAACTGAGTCATTGCTCAGTAAATGGGTGGTCTTTGAGCATACATTCTTATAATAATCAAACACAGCCAAAGTGGATTACCAGTTTTTGAAGAATTAGTATCAAATAAGAAAAAGAGCATTTAGGATTTAGAATTAAAGAATCTTAGATGATATCTCATCTTTGCTACTGACTAATTGTATAACATTGAGCAAATAACTCCTATTTGCATCTCAGTTTTACCATCTGTAATATAAGGGGAGAGGAGTATCGTTAGCACATCTTTAAAGTCCTTTAGATTTCTATATCTATGATACTTTAAAACATATACATGAAATAAACTTTGGGACAATATTACATAATAGATAAAGACTCATCTTTATAGTCTGTCAGTCAACAAACATTTATTACATACCTACTATATGCCAGGTTCTTTGCTTAGAGCTGAGGATATAATATAGAAAAAATGCCTCCCCTCCAGGAGCTTACAATCTAATTAACAAACAAAAGTAAGCTGGAAGCAAGGGTGTTGGAGGATAGAAGGATGTTTTCATGGGGATAGGAGGGTCAAGTAGAGTAAAGCTTTTAGGAAATGAAGAAATGGTTGGCCCAGGTCCTTCCTCAAGATCTCAGTTGCCCATACACCAGAGGTAGGCAAAGGGAAGATAATTCTGAGAAAATGTTAGTCCCAGAGCTGATATAATCTTCATGATGAAGAGATTTCAAGGACAGAAAAGTCCATGATAACAAAGAGAGGAGGACAAAGAGAAAAAGTCAAGTAGGATTTGATTAAAATACTTCTTCTGATATATGCTATATGAAGAAAGTGGTGCTTTCCATCTTAGCAACCCCAGTTCATTTTAAGAGAGTAAGTTAGAGATAAGATTTCAATATGTGTCAGTGGTGCAGGTATTCAAACTGGAAGTTCACCACACTTAAATCAAAGATCTGGGCAAAAGCAAATTAATATGAAAATTATGTTGAATACAATTTAATATTTCTCTAATGATGTAGAAAGCATCTCAGCATCTAGCACAATATCTGAAAAAGAAAGGGGGCTTAATAAATGCTTGTGGATTGATTAAAAGCCCTTTGATTTTGCAGTGCTTCGGGGAGTGCTAAAAACATTAATTATCATTAGACCTGGGATGTGCTAAGTGTTAGCTAATAAAAATTTCTTGTTGGGAGCCAGATAAGTAGAGTTATTACAGCAGTCCAATGCCAAAATGATAACTTCAACCTATTCTTCTGAACCTGTCCAAGAAAAACTATATTTTCCTCATATATTCATAATAACATGTAGTAACCAAAAGTAACAGAATGACCTAAAGATGTTCTTAGACTCTTTTTTCCCCATTCTAGTTAGACTATTTTATGAACCTTTTACATGCTTGAATTTCCCAGAGTCCAAACTTCATTTCTAATGATCTGCTGTGCTGCTATTTGTACTGCACATTTTAAAAATCCATTAAGTACATTATCTCTCATTTTTAAAATGAAAAAAAGCCATTTTAATAAGTAAGGGTTATTTTCAGATTTGAACCACTTCAAAAAGCGAAGCTGGCTAACCTTTCTGATCTTTGCTTAATGGATTAAATTCTAATAGAAGTCCTTATTAGTTGGAATTGTTATTCCACCAACATGAAATTTGTAAAACTATACAACTTTGTTTTCAATGCTTCCATCTGAAACAGAAAACTTTCAAGGATTGTTTCATTAAAAAAAAATCCAAGAAAAGGAATGGTTTAACATTTTTATAATTATTTGCTTTTTATTGTGAAGAATCATTAATGTAAATATTTCAATAAATTTCAAAAGTTAGACAGAAATGTATATAAGAAACTGCCTATATATGATGCATATAGTTTGAAGATAGATGTGTATGTAATATGTTTATATATGTATGTAATTTATAAAGGTAGTAAAATACCTCTAAATGCACTCTTTTTGGTACCAAAAATATTTCTAATAGATTTCTAAGAGCAGAACACAGTGGTCCAATATGAAGTTGATATCCATCCTACAAAAATAAGGGTATATAGTCACAGAGCATTTAAGTGCCCTTGATGAATTCAAGCAATCTGGTGTAGATGTACTGAAAGAATTGTGGAGTATGATCTCTGACCCACTGAAAATAAGAGACATAGAGAGAGGTATGTCATCAACTTTACTTACACATCTCTTGCCTCTTTTCCCTTTTTTCCCACTCATACAAACTACCATAGTTCAAGACTTTATTATATTTATGTTCCACTATTGAAATAGCTTCTTGACTGGTTTTTCTATTTCCAGGGTATCCCCTCTCAATTTCCCAACCATCAGATCATTATCCCTGAAATAGCGATCAGTACTCTACTTGAAAAACTTCTCTGATTTCCTATTGCCACTATAATACAGCACACAATCCTCAGAGTGGTAGCACTTAATGCCTTGAATATTAGGAATCTATCTAACAATTTCAGTCCTCTTCATATGCTTATCCTTCTAGTCAAACAGATCAGTTAGCTGTTTCTCATGCATGACATTTCTTCTCATATCTCAGTGCCTTTTATACAAATGGATCACCCATATCTCAAATCAATTCCCTTTTAATCTCCAATTCTTGGTAACTTTAGTTTCTCTTTAATGTATACTTCAGATGTAACATTCTCTTACAAAAAAGAGATGCATATAGTTTGAAGATAAGTGTGTATGTAATGTATGTTTATACATGTATGTAATTTATAAAGGTAGTAAAATAGCTCTAAATTCACTCTTTTTGGTACCAAAAATATTTCTAATAGATTTCTAAGAGCACAACACAGTGGTCCAATATGAAACATTCTCTTTCTTGATCTTCTCCATTATTATTGTTTTCTTCATCTTAAAATTCTTTTGCCTAACATTTTTATTATTTGTATGAAAATTAAATCTTCGTATTAAACTGTCCACTCCTTCAAGATTATTTCATTTTGTTGGCAAAGGCTAAGAGTAAATATTTTGTCAATATTAGATACTTAATAAGTATTTATTTAATTAAAATATAAAGTTCTTAAGAAATTTAACATTGACTGTAAAACATGGGGAATGCCGGTACGGGATTGTCCAGCATGATGTGCCCCCATCAAACAAGGCACCAAATTCCACAAACAAAGCTGAGTCATAGAAGCAGAAAGGAAATGGAACTGCACAAATCCAGAGTCACTTCCACTTTAGATGTTCAATCATACCACTTATGTCTGACATGTAGTTGTGCCTTTTGTACTCATATTGGTCTGAGCTGCCACAGTTGAATACATCATACCCTGACCCCAAAAGTGTGATGACATTGGTCTTCTTTGAAAATGAAGGACAGGGGGCAGCTGGATAGCTCAGTGGATTGAAAGTCAGGCCTAGAGACAGGAGGTCCTAGGCTCAAATCTGGCCTCAGACACTTCCCAGCTGTGTGACCCTGGGCAAGTCACTTGACCCCCATTGCCCACCCTTACCAATCTTCCACCTATGAGACAATACACATAAGTTAAGTGTTTAAACAACAAAAAAAAATTAAAAAAAAAAGAAAATGAAGGACAAACAACTTCAAAGGTTCAAAGAAGGAACTGTTAAAATTCTATAGGGAAGTTAGTGGAGGTGAGGTGGGGAATGGAAAACTCTTAAGAATGAAGTCTTGAAGTTACAAATAAAAGCAAAATAAAATATTCTGATGAGAAAAGGAGGAGAGAAAGAAAAAGCCTAGGTTTGAATCTTTCCTTAGATACTTACTAAGCTGTGTGATTCTGTACAACTTTCCCAGCCTTTGTTTAATTTTCTAAAAAACAGTGCCAATAATTGCACCTACCTTATGACGTTGTTGTGAGGATCAAGTGTAAAAGAGAAAATGTTGCCATGTTCTGCAAAACTTAAAGTGCTATGTAAATGCCAGTTATTTAAAATATTATTACTAATAATAAGGAAGCATATTATTTTTATAGAGTTCTAATTTGTAATAATTTCTCCCTTATGTGCAAAAGTTCTTGTATACTATTTCCACCTAAGTCTCTTTCCTCCATTATCATTATATTAAAGACTAATTCTTCAACAGCCTTTCAAATATTTGAAGACAAATCGGTTATCCTAATTTTTTTTTCCTTCAGACTATTTCTTTCAAATGATGGTCATATGGAATTACTTTGAATCCTAAACATCTTTTTCATCCTCAGGACTTGTACAAATATGTCAATAGCTATCTTAAAGAGTGGTATCCTGAACAATACTTCAGATATGGTTTACCCAGCATTGAGCATAATGTAGTTTAAATACACACTTTTTGTTCTGGACACAGGACTTCTACTAATTCCACTTTAATTAATATTGATCATTTTGGCTTTCATTTCATACATTTCAGTCCTGTTGAGGTTAACCTAACTAAACCCCTAAAGTTTTGCTGTTGTCTAGCACAACTGTCACTTTAAAAAAAATTTAAGTGTACTTATGTTCTGGGAAAATTTCCATTGAAAGATGTACTATCTCAAAGGCAGGAACTTCAGAGTTTATAATGATCCTTCCTAATATTTTTCTTGTTTTTTTCTACACATTACCTCTTCAAATGAGGTAGCAATCTTGCAAAGCTAACACTATGGAATCCAAATTGATGCAGTTATATATGTATATGCATATACATACATACATACATATATATATATATATATATACACACACACACGTGTGTGTGTGTGTGTGTGTGTGTGTGTGTGTGTATGTTTTGTTAGGTTTAAAAAAAGCCATCCAGGTATATATTAGAAACAAACTCTCATGGACAAAATTCAGTTTCCCCACAGACAACACTTGACAGTGCCAATGTAGCCAACTTGTTATTAACAAATACTAGCTTTAAGAAGAGGAAATAGAACAACAGCTATCTTTGTTTAAAATGTTAATATATGTATTTTAATAATATTTCATTGCTCCCCAAATACATATAAAATAATGTTAGCATGTTTTTAAATTCTCTCTCTTCCTTCTACCCTCTCACCCTTTCCCCCTCTCTGAGACAGTAAGCAATCTGATATGAATTTTACATGTATAATCTTACAGTAATGTAGATGACACTCTCTTATAGTGCTATATATTATTTATAGCCACTTTAATTCATTAAAAACAATGACAACAACAAAGCTCTGTTTTGCTTTGACCTTGATTCAGCCTTGTATATTTTAGTTTCAAAATTCTTGGCAAATATTTTATCTAATCTTTTATGCCATTTGTGTATTTCATGAAAAATAGAATCCTTTTTCTTTCTTCGACAATTAGTTATGGTATAAGAGGCTATCTATTTTTTCCTCTGTAGCTTTTCTTTTATTTATTCAAATACTCATCCATTATACTTCACTGTTGAAGATTGAAAGCTTCATATTATTTCAACCAATCACATTTCCACCATGGTTTTAATTTTCCCAGTTCAAGAATTCTGTAACAAAAATAACTTACTTGTCAGTTATCATTATTCTGTAAAACTTCTCATTTGACTTGTACAAGAGAATTTAAACTCACTTTGTCTATTTTAAGTTAATCAATCAAGAACTTGGAGTCCCCCCTTTCACACTGTTAGTCATTAACACTTAGTAAGAACCTTTTACTAGAAAAGGAAGTTCATACCCTAAAAGACCACAAGCACTGCCCCTCCCCTGCCCTTCCCACTCAACCCCACCACATCCAGCTACCCCAAATACCCCCAATAACCCCCTATCCCTGCCTCTGGCAATGTTAGGTAAATTGGGAGACTATGATTGATTTCTGAGCTGTGAGGAGAACTGATGGGTTGAGAAAACAAACTGTATATAAGTGGGAGCCTGTGGGACCTGGGAGTTCTTGTGTGGTTTTTTGCCTTGTAGGCATGACCTGTGGTGGGGTTACTTCATGGCTTTTGATTTCGGCTTCCTGATTTGTACTTTGGATGCTGGTGAAGATTCAGCTTTCTGCATTGGAGTCTTGGTTTGAAAAGGGACACTTACTCCAGTGAGACTCTTGCATGAAAGACTGCCTTTTGTGGCTTAGCCTCTTCTGCATTGGTCTTTAGCAGTTAAAATGCCTGGCTGGAGACACTCTTGTGGATTGGTGAGATTAGCTTTCAGATTTGCATTCATGGTCTGGAGGCACTTGGACTCAGACTTAGAGTATTTTTATATAGGAGATATTTTCTACCTCCTTCCTACATTTCCCCAGTCACATGACTTAATACTTAATTATTGTAAATGGTCACCACCATTTAAAAAATTCTTATATTTGTAAAATATTATTTTAATTATTACAGGCTGATCTTTTCCTCATCGTCTAATTATCAGGACACTGAAAACATTGGTGGCATTTTCAATTCCAAAGATAGATAGATAGATAGATAGATAGATAGATAGACAGATAGATATACATTTGTATTGTTATTATTATTATTATTATTATTATGTAGCAGGGAACCTAGGGCAATTTAGACTGACTGAGGAAAAAGCAGCCATAAAGACATGCTTGTAAGTCTGCCTGAGATTTAATGGCAAGGCCAAATCTCAATTTCTCAGCTGTGAACTGTTATCTAAGCTGAAACTCAGATAAGTAGAACTTTTGAAGGATTCCTCCTCAAATGATCATAATAAAACCTTGACCTATTCCTTATTTTGAAGAACAAAGAAGTCTTTGTAATGTCATGACAAAATGACCCAGACTTTCCTTTCCCCAGGTTATCAAAATAGATCAACTGCCACTCCCTCAATTTGCATGCTTTTGTAAAGAAGTCCAAGAAATATTTTGGGTAAAGGTAAATTAAAAATAAATAAGATTTTGTGGGAAAGAAATGCTTCCTAAAAGATCATCATAACAATATCCCTGTGACTACAATAACAATTTGATTAACACCTCCCTTTATTCTGATTACTGTGCCCCACCTAATGAAGATTAGATTTGAATTATCTTTCTTTTAAACTATAGTACAGTATTGACTCCTATTGACCTTGTACTTTACTTAGACTCTCAGATATTTTTCTTCCATAAACTATTACCTACCTATACTTTCTATTTGTTTCATTTGTGCCATTATTTTACTCTATTTTTAGAATGTAGCACTTATACCTTTAAATGTCATTTTATTAGTCATTAAACTCAGCAGTAAAGGGACTATGAAGAACTTTTGATGTGTCTTCTGTCCTCAAGCAAATAATAAGCAAGCATTTGCATAAATATCTTATGGTTATAAAGTCATTTAAGTGCAGTGAGGAGGTACAGAAACCTTTTTAAGTCCTTACCTTCTGTCTTAGAATTAATACTAAGCATCAATTCTAAGACAGAGGAAAGATAAGAGCTAGATGAATGGGGTTATGTGTCTTCCCCAGGGTCACATAATATGGAAGGTCTGAGGCCAGATATGAACCCAGGACCTCCTGTCTCCATGCCTAGCTCTCAATCCACTGAGTCACTTTGATGTCCCAAGAACATTTTAACAATTGTTTTTGCAATGCAAATTCTCTCCTTCCCTCTCTCTCCTTCTACCTTCCCAGATGGTAAACAATCTGATACAGGTTGTTCCAGCATTGTCATGTAATTAAATTTTCCACACTCCACATGACATGAAAGAAGACATATATCACACATACAAGGTGGAAATGAGGGCAGAAATAGTATGTTTCAAATTGCTTTCATATTCTGACAGTTCTTTCTGTGGCCATGGATAGTATTTTTCAGCAGGAGTTCCTTGAGGTTGTCTTGAATCTTTGCATTTTTGATAACAGTGTAATCTTCACAGTTGATTATAGTATAATAATTGTTACTATATACAATATTCTCCTAGTATTGTTCATTTCCCTTTCCATCAGTTTGTACAAATCTTTTCAAGTTTTTTTTTTCTTCAGAAATCATCTTGTTCATTGTTTCTTATGGCACAATAGTATTTCATTACAACTGTATAACACAACTTGTTCAGCTATTTTCCAATTGAAGGACATCCCGTCAAGTTTCTAATTTTTTACCAACACAAGATATGCTTTAAATATTTATTTATTTATTTTGGACTGTTTAATAACATTTATTTTTTAAGAAAAGTTAACATGGTTATATGATTCATGCTCCTACCCTCCTCTTCCCCACCTCCCCACTTCTCCCCCATAGCCAATGCGCATTTCCACTGGTTTTAACATATGTTATTGATCACAACCCACTTCCAAACTGTTAATAGTTACATTGGTGTGGTAGCTTCAAGTCTGCATCCCCAATCATGTCAGCCTCAACGCATGCATTCAAGCAGTTGTCCTTCCTCTGTGTTTCCACTCCTGAAGTTCTTCCTCTGAATGTGGGCAGCATTCTTTACCATAAGTCCCTCAGAATTGTCCTGGGTCATTGCATTGCTGCTAGTACAGAAGTCCATTACATTCTATTTTACCACAGTGTATTGGTCTCTGTGTAGAATGTTCTTCTGGCTCTGCTCCTTTCACTCTGCATCAATTCCTGGAGATCTTTCCAGTTCACATGGAACTCCTCCAGTTTATTATACCTTTGAGCACAATAGTATTCCATCACCAGCATATATCACAATTTGTTCAGCCATTCCCCAATTGAAGGTTATACCCTCCTTTTCCAGTTTTTTGCCACCACAAAAAGCGCAGCTATAAATATTTTCATGCAAGTCTGTTTATCTATGATCTCTTTGGGGTACAAACCCAACAATGGTATGGCTGGATCAAAGGGCAGGCATTTTTATAGCCCTTTGAGCATGATTCCAAATTGCCAGCCAGAATGGTTGGATCAGTTCACAACTCCACCAGCAATGCATTAATTTCCCAATTTTGCCACATCCCACCCAACATTCATTATTCTCCCCTTCTATCATTTTAGCCAATCTGCTAGGTGTGAGGTGATACCTCAGAGTTGTTTTGATTTGCATTTCTCTAATTATTAGATTTAGAACACTTTCCCATGTGCTTATTGATAGTTTTGATTTCTTTATCTGAAAATTGCCTATTCAAGTCCCTTGCCCATTTATCAATTGAGGAATAGCTTGATTTTTTTATACAATTGATTTAACTCCTTGTATATTTGAGTAATTAGACCCCTGTATGAGTTTTTTGTTATAAAGATTTTTCCCAATTTGTTGTTTCTCTTCTGATTTTGACTACATTGTTTTTGTTTGTACAAAGGCTTTTTAGTTTGATATAATCAAAATCATTTACTTTACATTTTGTAATTTTCCCTAACTCTTGCTTGGTTTTAAAATATTTCCTTTCCCAGAGATCTGACAGGTATACTATTTTGTGTTCACTTAACTTATTTATAGTTTCCCTCTTTATGTTCAAGTCATTCACTCATTCTGAATTTATCTTGGTGTAGGGTGTGAGGTGTTGATCTAAACCTAATCTCTCCCATATTGTTTTCTAAATTTCCCAGCAGTTTTTGTCAAATAGTGGATTTTTGTCCCAAAAATTGGGCTCTTTGGGTTTGTCATACACTGTCTTGCTGACATCACTTACCTCAAGTCTATTTCACTGATCCTCCCTTCTGTCTCTCAGCCAGTACCATACTGCTTTGATGGCCTCTGCTTAATAGTATAGTTTAATATCTGGTACTGTTAGGCCATCTTCCTTCACATTTTTTCATTATTTCTCTTGATAATCTTGATCTTTTGTTATTCCAAATGAACTTTGTTATAGCTTTTTCTAATTCAGTAAAAAAGTTTTTTGGTAGTTTGATAGGTATGGCGCTTAATAGGTAAATTAATTTAGGTAGAATGGTCATTTTTATTAAGTTAGCTTGTCCTACCCATGAACAATCACTGTTTTTCCAATTGTTTAGATCCAGTTTTATTTGTTTGGAAAGTGTTTTGTAGTTGTTTTCGTATAATTCCTGTGTTTGTTTTGGTAGATAGATTCCTAGTTATTTTATGTAGTCTAGGGTGATTTTAAATGGTATTTCTCTTTCTAGCTCTTGCTGCTCTAATGTGTTGGAAATATATAGAAATGCTGATGATTTATGTGCATTTATTTTGTATCCTGCAACTTTGCTAAAGTTGTTGATTATTTCTATAAGCTTCTTAGTTGATTCTCTAGGATTTTTTAAGTAGACCATCATATCATCTGCAAAGAGTGATAGCTTAGTCTCCTCATTGCCTATTTTGATACCTTCAATTTCTTTTTCTTCTCTAATTGCTACTGTTAATGTTTCTAGTACAATGTTAAATAATAGAGGTGATAATGGGCATCCTTGTTTCACTTCTGATCTTATTGGGAAGGCTTCTAATTTATCCCCATTGCATATGATGCTTGTTGATGGTTTTAGGTATATACTGTTTATTATTTTAGGAAAGGTCCTTCTACTCCTATACTTTCCAGTATTTTCAATAGGAATGGGTGCTGTATTTTGTCAAAGACTTTTTTCGGCATCTATTGAGATAATCATGTGATTTTTGTTTGTTAGTTTGTTGATATGGTCAATTATGTGGATGGTTTTCCTAATGTTGAACCATCCTTGCATTCCTGGTATAAATCTTACCTGATCATGGTGCATAATCCTCCAGCTAGTCAAAGAAGAAATCATAGAAACAATCAACAATTTCATTGAAGAGAATGACAATGATGAGACATCCTACCAAACTGTGTGGGATGCAGCCAAGGCAGTACTCAGGAGGAAATTTATGTCCTTGAGTGCATATATTAACATATTAGGCAGGACAGAGATTAATGAATTGGGCATGCAATTTAAAAAATTAGAAAGTGAGCAAATTAAAAATCCCCAGATGAAAACTAAGTTAGAAATACTAAACATCAAGGGAGAAATTAGTAAAATTGAAAGTAAAAGAACTATTGAATTAAGAAATAAGACTAGAAGCTGGTATTTTGAGAAAATGGATAAAATAGACAAAGTACTGGTCAATCTAAAAAAAATAAAGGAAAGGAGAAAACCAAATTGACAGTATCAAAGATGAAAAGGGAGACCTCACCTCTAATGAAGGGGAAATTAAGGCAATCATTAAAAACAATTTTGCCCAATTATATGGCAATAAACATAGCAATCTAGGAGATATGGATAAATATTTACAAAAATATAAATTTCCTAGATTAACAGCAGAAGAAATAGAATACCTAAATAATCTCATATCAGAAAAAGAAATTGAACAAGCCATCAAAGAACTCCCTAAGAAAAAATCGCCAGGGCCTGATGGATTCACAAGCAAATTCTATCAGATATTCAAAGAGCAACTAATCCCAATACTATACAAATTATTTGATATTATAAGCAAAGAAGGAGCCCTACCAAATTCCTTTTATGACACAAATATGGTACTGATTCCAAAGCCAGACAGATTAAAAACAGAGAAAGAAAACTACAGACCAGTCTCCCTAATGAACATAGATGCTTTAAATATTGAAATAAATATAAATACAAATATTTTTGTACACGTCCATTTCCCCTATCTTTGATATCTTTAAGATACAGACCTAGTTGTTATATTGATGGTTTGAAGGATACTCCTGGCCTTTTGAGCATGGTTTTAATTTGCCCTCCAGTATAGTTCTATCAGTTCATAGCTCCAACAGTGTATTACTGTTTCAACTTTCTTTTTTTTATCATATTGGCCAACATGATAAGTATGAGGTGGTATCTCAGAATTATTTTTATTTGCATTGAGAGAATTTTTTTCATATGACTATAGATGATTTTTATTTATTCATCCATTCAAATCTTTAGCCATTTATCAGTTGAAGAAACATTTGTCTTAATATTTAAACTTTCTTTGCAAGAAACTTTTAAATTTAATATATTATTGTTATTTTGCGTATGTCATAAGTTCTTCCCTTACCTATAAATCTTACCGATAAACTATTTTATCCTTCACTAATTTATGCATGGCAAAACCTTCTGTTTCTAGCTCATGTATCCATTTTGATTTTCTCTTGGTATATAATGCGAGGTATTGGTCTATGCCTAGATTCTGCCGTGCTGTTGTCCAGTTTTCTGAGAAGCTTTTAGCAGTTTTTGTCAAATATATTTCTTTTCCTAAAAGCTTAGATCTCTAGTTTATTGATAATTGTTTCTATGGTCACTGATTACTGTGTGTTGGTTATGCAATCTACTCCATTATTCTAGTATTCTATTTTTTTAGCCAGTACTAGATTATTTTGATGATTACTTCTTATTAGTATAGTTTGAGATCTAGTGCATCTAGATCTCTATCCTTCATATTTTTATTCACCAAATTCCTTGATATTCTTGACCTTTTCATGTTTCCGAAGATTTTTGTTATTTTTTTATAACTGTGAAATAATTTTTGGATACATTAATTGGTACTAGACTTAATAGGTAAATTAATTCAGGCAGGATTGTCATTTTATTATATTGTTTTGGCCTGACAAAGAGCATTTAAGGTTGTTTTTAAATAAATTATTTTAGTCTAATTTTGTGTGCAACCTGTTTTGTAATTCTGATGATATATTTGCTGGGTTTGTTTTGATGGGTATGCATTCAGGCATTTTATATTGTCTTCAGTTATTTTTAATGAAATTCCTCTATCTTTAGTGCTTGGAATTCATTGGTAGTAAACAGAAATACAGATGATTTATGTGGGTTTATGTTATATCCTGAAACTTTGCTGAAGTTGTTAATTGTTTCAATTAGTTTTTTAGTTTATTTTCTAGAATTCTTTAAGTATTCTGTATAACATCTGCAAAGATTGAAAACACTGTTTTATGATTGTCAATTCTACTTCTCTTAATTTCTTTTGCTTTTCTTATTTCTTTACCTAGCATTTCCAGTACAATGGTTAATAGCAGTGGTGATAATGGACATCCTTCCTTCACCTCTGATCTCATTAGGAAGACTTCCAACTTATCTCCATTGCAGATAATTATTGAAGATGGGTTTAGATACCTACCATTTACCATTTAAAGGAAAGTTTTATTCATTCCAATGTTTTTAATAAAGAATGGGATCATATTTCATAATATTTATTTTCTGCATAAATTGAGATCACTATATGAATTCAGTGTGTTTTGTTATTGATATATTCAATTATACTGAGAGTTTTTCTAATGTTGAATCATTCCTTCTTTTATAGTACAAAACTCACTTGATAACAGTGTATGATGCTTATAATACATTGCTGTAATCTCTGCTATTTTATGTAAAATGTTTGTATTGATATTGTAATAGGCAACTTCTGGGAAGAAGATGGAGGCCAACTTGAGTGACAGATAGTCAGTTATAGAATTTAGAATTTACCCACATGGCATGAGCCAAAGGCAAAAGACAGTTGCTACCACTACTATAAAAGCCCAGGGGATGAACCCTTCAGGGTCTCAGTCTTGAGAAGGATTAGGTCCAGGGTGGTGGGGGTGGGTAGGCCTATAGACCTGCACTCCAGCATCTGTACCTTATTGCCTCAAGTAATCAATTCACCTGTTGCTGATTAGGGCTGAGAGATATACATCAAACATCTACCAAGAAGATCATAAGCCCTCCTCTCACCTAGTGTAGGCCACGCTGGGCCTGACCAGGGTCTGTGAGGGAAAAGAACCTCTCCATCCAACTGCCACTTGCTAGCGATTGATTAGCTTATTCCAGTTCCATTAGATTAGTATAGACATCCCCAACACCACTTTCTTTATCCTGAATCCTACCCCTTTGAGTTTAGTAGTATTAAAGCCTTAAACTAAGTTAAGTGAAGACTGGTGTCATTCTAAAGGACAGCCTAACAGATACCTTTAAGGGCAAAGGAAATAGTTGTGTAAATCGCAGTCAACTTCGTTAATCCAACCTCAATCCTCATTATAAACCTTATCCATCAACCCAACCCCAAGCCAAGTAACCAGAGGAGCTGTGTGGATCAATATACAGCTTCTCACTTATTCACTTTGGCTTGGGCATGGTTTGTGGGGTCTTAGCTGAGCTAAGCATTTATAAGCCCTGGTGGTTACCAGCATACCTTGGTGGACATTCAGGCATCCCTCTCTTCACTCAGCTTAGATCTATATACCATCTAGGATCTTGGGCCACCTTCATCAGGCCCCCTCCTAGAGAAGCACCATACCACCCTGTATAGCAATATTCTTCAGGGGCATTGATCTATAGTTTTCTTTTTCTGTTTATTTTTCTCTTCCTGGTTTAGATATGACACATTTGTGGTCATAAAAGGAATTTGGAAGAATCCCTTCATCCATTTTCCAAATAGTTTATATTTTTCTGGGAATTAATTTTTCTTTGAATGTTTGTTATAATTAACTTATGAATCCATCTTGCCTTGGATATTTTTTCTTATGGAAGTCACTGATGTTTTGTTCAATTTTTTTTTTCAAAGATGGTGTTCTTTAGATATATTTCCTCTTCTGTTAATTTAGGCAATTTATATTTTTAGGTATTCATGAATTCCTCTTAGAGTTTTGGATTTATTTGCATATATTTGGGCAAAGTAAATCCTAATATCTGCTTTAATTTCTTCTTCACTCGTTGTGAATTCCCCTTTTATCATTTTTAAATAAAGGTAGTTCGGTTTTCTTCTTTTCTTTTTTAATCAAAATAACCAAAAGCATATCTCTTTTATTGGCTTTTTTTCTTAAACCCAGGTCTTTTTCTTATTTATTAGTTCATTGGCTTTATTAATTATAATTTTATTCATTTCTCCTTTGCTTTTCAGGTTTTCAATTTGGTTTTTAGTTGGATATTTTTAATTTGTTCTTTTCCTAGTTACATTGCCAATTTATTAATGTGTTCTTTCTATGTTTTACTGATGTAAGCATTTAGAAATAAAATTTCCCCTTAAGTACATCTTTGGCTAGATCTAATAAATTTTAGTATATCTTCTCTTCATTGTCATTACCTTTATTGAAATTATTCATTGTTCCTATAATTTGTTCTTTTATCTACTCATTCTTTAGGATGAGATTATTTAGCTTCCATATAACTTTTGGTCTATCTATTCCCCTTTATGGAATATAATTTTAATTTTTATGGTCTTAAAAGGATGCATTTAATATTTCATTTTTTCACATTAGGTTATAATGTTTTTATGATGTATATGATCAATTTCTGTGAAGGTGCTATGTATAGTTGAGGAAAAGGAATATTCTTTTCTATTCCCATTTATTTTTCTCTGGAAGTCTATCATATATAGTATCATATATACACATAACTCTGTAAATATTCTGGTTACTTCCTTAACTTCTTTCTTATTTATTTTTCAATTTATCTCATTCTGAGAGGGGAAAATTTAAGTCGCCTCAATTGTATAGTTTACCATCTATTTCTTCTTATAACTCATATCATTTCTCTTTGGGGAATTTGAATTCTTTCTTATTGGTGGATATATCTTTAGTATTATTATTCCTTGCTTGTTTATGGTACCTTATTTCAAGATATAATTTGAGGCTTTATCTCTTTTAGTGGAGTTTTTCTACTTTTGCTTTGTATAGGTCATAATTGCTATATCTGCTTTTTTTTTCTTTAGCTGAAACATAATAAATTCTTCTTCAGCCCCTTATCATTATGTTGTGTATAATTTGAAATGTGTTTCTTATAAACAGTATATTGTGCTATTCTACTTTTTAATCCACTTTTCTATCCCCTTCTGCTTTATGGGTGAGTTCATCCAATTTATATTCACTTTTATGATTATTAACTGTATTTCTCTCATTTTCTCCATTTATCCTTCTCTCTCCTTTCAGCCTTTCACTGTTCACAGAAGTTTTATTTTTGATCAAAACTGATTCCCTCCTGTTTTTCTTTGTTTTGAGGTATTATTTGTGTGTGAATATTTGGAGAGGGGTTTGTGTGAGCTGTGTGTAACCATTATTCTTCCATCTTAGTTTCCCCACTCAACCTCTTATCTTATTTCAGATTCTTTTTTTTTCTTCTGTAAAATGGGAATAAAAGTAGTTCCTGTCACACAAAAGTGTTGTGTCAAATGAGTTAGTATATGCCATGCTTTCAAAGTTTAAAGAACTGCTTAAATACTATTATTATTACTTTAATAATAGTACTCCCTTCTCAGTTTCTACTGTATTTCTATTTTGACAGCCTCAATTCATAATTGATGCATTTTTCTAAAGCATTTACCTGATATCTTACAATCAATACTATATATTGTTTCTAAGACAGAAGAGTGGTAAAGACTAGGCAATGGTTGACTAAATGGTTTTTTCCCAGGGTCACACAGGTAAGAATTGCCTGAGGCCAAATTTGAACCCAGGATCTCATGTTTCTGGATCTGACTCTCTATCTACCTAGCTGCCCCAATTAATACATTTTTAAAGGAAGGGATTAAATAAAAGTGATAGTGAATTAATTAAGATCTCTATTCTTATGAAACATGGACACTAGTAAAGAAGATTTGAAAAAGCATATATAAATATGACATTTCAAAATAGATTAGGATAAAACTATCAGAAGGTAAAATATATTAAGAACCTGAACCTGAAGAATTCAATCAGCATTTATTATGTACCATGTTCTAGTTATTATGTTAAGTGCTAAGATTACAAAGAAAAGTAAAAAGTATGCACAATCAGAAAGTATATTTCTAGAAGGTTTTTTAGAAGATGGAACTTGAACTAATTGTCAAAAGCCAGGAAAAATTAGAAGGCAGAAGGGGAAGGGAGAAAGAAGCATATTTCAGTTATGAGGAACAACTAGTACAAAGTCATAAAAATTTGAGAAATGAGCAGTTGCATTTGTTAAATTTGGCTGGACCATCATATATTTTTAAGCATATATAAGAAAATTAGATATGTAAAAAATTTGGGCCATGAAAAATTTTAAATGGCATATGGAGAAGTTGTTTCTAAAAGTGATATATTGAGTAACCACTACCCACCAACAAAAACACTTAAATAAACAAATACATTAAAAATATGCAAAAAGGGGGCAGCTGGGTAGCTCAGTGGTTTGAGGGCCAGGCCTAGAGACTGGAGGTCCTAGGTTCAAATCTGGCCTCAGACATTTCCCAGCTGTGTGACCCTGGGCAAGTCACTTGACCCCCATTGCCTACCCTTACCACTCCTCTGCCTTGGAACCAATACCCAGTATTGACGCCAACATGGAAGGTAAGGGTTTTAAAAAATATGCAAAAAAATAAACTTCACATTATTTACAACTTTTTTAGAGATATGTAAATTGCATATGTATATTAATACAAATTTGGTTTTGGATACTTTTTCTCCTAATTTTATAAGTGTATTTTTATTCTCTTTTCATCTCTTCATAAATTTCCCTTATTTATCTTATATTTTTAATATTTGCCATCTCTCGTAACATAATGCAACCCATTACATTCAAATATCACAATCTATTCAGCCATTTCTCTGATAAATTGCATTTGTGTTATTTCTATTTATTTTGTCATAACAAAATCTTCCATAAATATTTTCCTACCTACACAGCTTTTTACTTTTTCAATAATGCTCATAGTGTCTAATCTTAGTAAAGGAATCTCTAGGTCAAGGAGCACAAGCAGCTTTATAGCACTTCATTTATGTTTCCATCTTGTTTTCTAAAAAAAGAAAAAAAAATTACAGCTACTCTAGCAATGCTACATTAGGCCTATCCCTCCACACTTCTTTCAATATTTAATTGATTAATTTTTAAAATATTTTATTTTTTAAATAAATTTTCCATGATTACATGATTCATGTTTTTACTTTCCCCTTCACACATCCCCCAGAGCTGACGGGCATTTCCACTGGTTGTAACATGTGTTATTAGTCAAGACTTATTTCCGTATTATTGATAGTTGCACTAGGGTGGTCGTTTAGAGTCTACATCCCAAATCATGTCTGCATCAACCCATGTGTTCAAGCATCAACATTTAATTTAATTACTGTAGCCTATCTGTTTCTCAGTTAACATATATTACCAGGAACATATTTGCTAAATTGGTCCTTATGTTGCCTGCACCATACTTCTCCCAAAAGAAGTCTTTCCAGTTTGGTCATACCCAGTGGAACTTTTGATCACCAAGGGATGTAAGATTACCTCCATAGTATGATGAGTGTTGAGATAAGACTTTTACAGAACATTTATGCTCTCTAAGCCACTGTCCCACCAGAAATCTTGATCTACTTAACTTCTCTCATTTATTTTTTGTTAAAATTTATCTAGTTTGAAAGGGGAAAATTAAAGTTCCCCACTATTATTATTTCATTATATTCAGCTATATCTCATTAAGTTTTTCCTTTAAAATATAGATACTGCAACAGTTGGTATGTACAGGTCCAATATTGATAACGTTTCATTTATAATACCCTCCCAACATAATATAGCCACCCCTTTCAATAATATCCATTTTAAGCCCAACTCTGTCAGAACCTGACTTCTACCCCTGCCTCTCTGAATCAGTTGAGTTGTAGTATACTTTATTTCAGATTCTTACCTTTATACTGTTTGTCTCTCATTTTTGGTGTGTTTCTTATAGATAACACAGTCTCAAGTCATGTTTTTTTGTTCTTTCTGATACGCATTTTCTACCCATGTATGAATTCATCCATTTACATTCAACGTCATAATTACTGGTTATACATTTCCATATACTCCTTTCCTCCATACTATTTTTCTTCTTTCTTTCTGTAGTATCCCTCTTCACTTGTCCAATTTCCTTTAACCAATAACTTTCCAATTTACACATTTTGCAAAAAATCATCCTTTATCCTCTTCTTTTACCCTCCTAGTTCCAAATTGGCCTTCATTTTCAAAGGTCACTCTGTCTCTCCTTGATTATCTGAAGGAACTCCCAATTCCTCCTTTATCCCTTTTCCCTTCCCTCCTGATCCTCTGTATATTTAGGGAAAAATTAGCCTTCTATTCATGTATATTCTCTCTTTATCTCAGATCTGATGAGAATTGGGTTCTAGTACTCCCAGCCTTCTAATCCCTCATCCACTTGTCTGTGACAGTTCTTCCATTCATTTCCCCTCCATATGATGTAGCCATTCAAACTGGCCTCCTTCTTGTTTATTCCACTACCATTCCTGCTCATTCCCTTGACCTCAAATCTTTAAAACAAATCTACCCCTTCAAACTACTCAGACAATAATGCCATTCTTAGGGACCATAGATGGCACTTTCCAATACTAGAACCAGACAATTTGAACTTTTGATTTGCTTATGTTGCCTTGTAAGTTTCTTATGAGTTAAATTTTCTGTTGAGTTCTGAGTTTTCTTGTAGGAATGGTTGAACATCCTTTGGTTCATTAAATGTCCATATTTTACATCTTATAATTAGGCTCATATTAGCAGGCTATGTTATTCTTGGTTATAAACCCAGTTCTTTTGCTCTGCCAAATGCTCCATTCCATGTCCAGTGTTCTTTTATTGTTGCAGCTGCTAAATTTTGTGTTGTTCTGACTGTAACTCCATAGTATTTAAAATCATTTATTTTGTTTTGTTTCTTATTGCTTATAGCATTTTTTTGCTCCTTAGCTGAGGGATTATGTTACTTAATAATGATGTTCCTGTGCATTTTCATCTTTGGGTCCTTTTGAGATGGTGATCAGTGCATCCTTTCAATTGCTATCTTCCCTCTGTTTTTGAAATTTCTGAGCAGTTATTCTTGATAATTTTTTTGAAGCATGATGTCTAAACTTTTTTTGATCTTAACTTTCTGGGAGTTCAACTATTTTTATATTGACTCCCCTTGATCTATTTTCCAGGTTGGTTGATTTAGGGATAAAATGTTTCATATTTTCTTCTATTTTCTCAATCTTTTAATTTTGCTTTATTATCTATTGTTGTTTTAGAAAAAAATATTAGGGTCTCCTCTAATTCTAGTCTTTACTACATTATTTTTTTATTTTTTAAACACTTAACTTCTGTGTATTGACTCACAAGTGGAAGAGTGGTAAGGGTAGGCAATGGGGGTCAAGTGACTTGCCCAGGGTCACACAGCTGGGAAGTGTCTGAGGCCGGATCTGAACCTAGGACCTCCCATCTCTAGGCCTGGCTCTCAATCCACTGAGCTACCCAGCTGTCCACCCCCCCCCCACTACATTATTTTTTCCTGAATTTCTGTATCTCTTTTTCCATGCAGGTGAACTTTCTTTTATAATTCTCTAGATTTTCCTACATTGTTTTTATTTTTTTCTAATTTTTCCTCAACCTCTCTCATCTGATTTTTAAGATCTTTAAGTCCTTCTAAAGACTCTTTTTGAGCCTGCAGCCATTTATTGTATTTCTTTGCTGTTTTTGAAATAGGTGTTTTTACTTTACTCTTCTCTGAGTTTGAGCTGAGGTCTTCTTTATTTACTATTATTATTTTTTATTTTAGTGGCCAGCCCAATAAACTTAATTATTGGCTTTCCCCCCCTAGAGTCTCAGGATTTCTATCTTGTTGATGTATATTATCTTGGGTTTCAGGAATTTTTTTACATGATGTATATTATCTCGGGTTTTAGGATTTTTTTCACAGGTTCTATTTAGCTATTGCAATTTTTATAGTCCAGAATAAGATATACTCCCATCACCCACTTAAGCCCCATTATGTGATTGACCTCAAAACCTCTAAACAGGGTCGTCAGGCAGTTCTGCTACTGCAACAGTAAAGAGTCAGTCTGTCTCCCCCTGAGGCAAGAGTTAGGGACTCCACTGTCTTGGAAGTGACCATAGTTGCCCAGGCCCAGGGCCTCAGCAAGCACACTTACTAGTGTATGTTGTTTCCTCCTCAATTCTCTTCTCTCCTACCTCCACAATCCAGGAGAGGGAGGCAGGGGACTCACATGTGGCATGAGAATTGCAATTTGAGCACTCAGTCTCTAAAAAATTCTCCATCACTGCCCGAGATGTTCAGTTTCTCTCTGAACTCCTGACTCTTTTTGCTATTTTTAGTGTTGATCTTATGGAGTTATATTTTATTATTTGGGGGGATTTTAGGAGTTTGAAAAAGCTTTAGCCTCTACTGCACTATCTTCCCCAAAAGGCAATTATATTTGATTTTGAAAGTAATATCAGAGCCATTAAAATCATTGAGCACGGGAGTGGTATGGTCAGAACTATGCCTTGGGGAAAAATAACCTTTGGCAGACATGGTGGCCTATTCTTGTTATGGAGAGAGAGTTCAACTGGAAGATCATATGAATTTGAACTTTTTGAGCTGCAGCAGAACTAAACAGTATACTATCTGGCACCAGTATTATAGGCCCCCTTAAAAGAGTGATAAGGCTACCATGCTACATAATAAGAAATGACTAGGCTCAGGCCAGGAACAAAATAGATCAAAGATTGTGGACAGATTAGTAGTGGGATTGGGTCACGAATGGCTGCTATATATACTTCAATCCTAATATCATGCTTTAAATGTTATAGATACTTAGTAATTTCTTGTTGGATTAAAGTTATTTTAGATAATAATAGGCTAAGATTCCATAGGAGGAAGGGACAGCTAGGTGATTCAATGGACTGAGAGGTGTGCTTAGACATGGGAAGTCCTTGGTTCAAATCTGGTTTGAGATACTTCCTAGCTGTGTGACTCTAGGTAAGTCACTTAACCTCTATTCCCTATCCCTTACCACTCTTCTGCCTTGACCCAATAAGATAGAAGGGAAAGTTAAAAGAAAAAAGTTTACACAGGAGGAGACATGGGATATTTGAAAGATTTTAAACAAATGGTTGTAGAACTGAGAGCATGAAGCTCTGTTACAGTTTTAAAAAAGAAACAGTAAAATAAGAACCACACAATTCAACCATATTAGCAAAATCATGTCTTTGAGTCTTCTCTATTTGCTTAGACTACTTCTCTCTCATGTTATTTACCTTGTTTCATAAAAATGGACAATTATGAGCCAGTTCTTATTTACACCATGAATAATGTTAGGATAAGTAATTTTGAAAATCAGAGTTTCCTCTGACCTCTGAGTGGAGAAAGGTTTATACAAAATGAAAAAATGGTCTTAAGTTTGTTAATGTAGAAGCTACTGGAAACATACCATGCTATGTAAACCAGTATACTTTGAGTCATATTAACTTAGTATGATTACAAAGTATAGGTACTGACTCCTGCTATCTGGGCAACAAAATTGGCTTAATCAACCAATGACAGCCCTAAACTTGGTTCATCTTTTACCCTGTACCCTAATTCTTTCTGGATCATTGTAGCAGAAGCCTATAACTAAAGCATAGATATGAGGGCTAATGAAAATCAAAGAAGGCTTAATGGAGGAAGGTATTTATCAATTGGATCTTTAGGGAAGTAAAAGATTTCAACATGATATTATGGATGGGGATTTTTCCACTCTTTTCTTCCTATGTCTATCTATCTCTCTAAGAAATAAAGAAAAAAATGACAACATTGGACAAAAATTGATGCATCAATTGCAAAAACTTCATCTCTTTAATATCACTTCCTCCTTCCCAGAATCTTTTCACTTTCTTTGATTCATTATATTGTTAGCCCCTCCAGAGCAAAGATTCTTTTAAATCTCTTTGTCTCCACATTTAATATAATTCCTGTTACTTTCTGGGCACTTAGGGACAGTGAGAAGGCACAGTAGATAGAGAGCCTGAGCATGGAGTTAGGAAGACCTGAGTTCATAGTTGGTCTTAGATACTACTAGCTATGTGACTCTGGACATCACTTAAGCTTGCTAGCCTCAGTTTCCTTATCTGTAAAATGAGGTAGACAAGAAAATGGCAAACTACTCCACTATCTTTGCAAAGGAAACCCCATTTGGACACTTAATATATGTTCATTAACTGACTGGATTCTACAACTCAGAGGAAACCTACCCTTTCTTTCTTGGTTTGGATAATCAATATCACTAAATCTACCCCATTCTCCTTCCTCTACCTTTCCATGAAAACTTTTAATGTAAAAGTAACATTTGGGGCAATTACACTGTAGCACACAATTCTCTAAAAGAATGTGGGTTACTTGATGGAGGTACAATTGTTTAAGAGTAACCTGCCATCTTTTATAGTATGTAAGGTTTACATTCTAGTTCTTATTCCTGCCCGGTCTACACAGGAAATATTTCAAAAGAACTCTGAATGCTATTTCTTTATTTTCTTCAGTAACAGGGAGCAGAGAGACTTCCATGCTCCTGCACTTGTTTATTTACTTCACTCTCTAAGCCCTATATTACCAGGTACGAACTGAATTCAAACCCCTAAGGCTCAATTGTGCCGTGTAACTTAGAAACCCAAGATATTAAAAATGCTTCTAAAGTCAGCCAAACAATTTCTCTTCTCTCTATAGATATGCACTTCCCATGATGTCTCACTGACAAGTCAGTATCACGGAGCCAAGTTGTCACTAGAATAAACTTCCAGTATGTAGTTCTAATTTGCTTGAGCAGACAAGGAAGAAATTCATTGTAGAAACTCTCTGCTGAGACTTCGAGCTCCTGTTTCTTATCTCTGGGAATATTTGGAGCTTGGTTTGCAGCCATCTCAAGAAAGTGTGCCAGACTTTAACAATGATACCAAATCATTTATTTAAAATTTTCACCAAAGGGCATGGTGGCCAGAGAGCCAGTTTTGAAGACGGGAAGATCTGGATTCAAACCTCACTTCTAACACATATACTGACTATATGACCTCAGAAAAATAACCTAATATCTCAGTGCTCTCCACCACTCTGTAAGCCTAAATATTGTGATAGCTTATAGAGGTAGAGGAAGTTTTCTCATCGTGGAATTCCTCATACCATTTAAATTACAGGATTGGTCTCTATTCCTATCATTAACCAAAAGGAAGGGGATTCTGAGAAGCAGAGTTGAGAAACCATAATGTTGTTTAATGCATAAGTAAATTTGACCAATACACTGTGGTAAAATAGAATGTAATGGACTTCTGTACTAGCAGCAATGCAATGACCCAGGACAATTCTGAGGGATTTATGGAAAAGAACGCTATTCACATTCAGAGGAAGAACTGCAGGAGTGGAAACACAGAAGAAAAACAACTGCTTGAACACGTGGGTTGAGGCGGACATGATTGGGGATGTAGACTCGAAACTACCACACCAATGCAACGATCAACAATTTGGACATAGGTCTTGATCAATGACATGTGTTAAAACCAGTTGAAATGCATGTCAGCTATGAGGGGGGGAGAAGGTTGGGGGGTGAAGGGGAAAGTAAGAACATGAATCATGTAACCATGATAACTTTTCTAAAAAATAAAAATTATTTAAAAAATAAGTAAATTTGAACAGAAAAATAATCAGTCAATATAATCCTCAATTTTCCACTTTTACCCTATTTCAGCCTCTTTCTCTCCCAAACACCCATGTAACATTGGTGAATATAAAGGGATAATATAATTTTGTAGTTATATAACTGTTAAGAGAAAAAATTCACAAGGGGTCGCCTAACTTTTAGTCTTATTAAAGTGTTTGAGAATATAGTGGATGAGGTATCAAGAAGGAACAGGAGTGCTCAAAGCATAATGTGAGCAGTTTATTACACTTAGATATGCATGCATGCAGCCAGCTGGCCCTTCATTCTCCTAAACATAGGATGGACAGTGACAACAGGGAGGTACTCTAAGATGGATATCCTGATTGAGAATATAGATTTCTGAGACTCTGCTTTTATCTCTTATTGTACTTGCTGGCCCCACTCATAAGGTTGAAGTGGAAGGAGGAACCTCAGGGCATTTAATCATTGAGAGGCTAGTCCTGAAACTCCCTTATTGGTCACCATTGTGATTAAGGAAATTTTCTAACTATACATTCCTCTCTTAGATGAAATTTTCTCAGTTGATTATAATCAGGAGAGCTTTGCATTCCTTACCCAAATGAAGCTGACTAAACCTGTAATCAGACACGTGGGATTGTTCCAGTGTATAGGCAAGCCCATCAGTGGTTAAATGTGGACTCACTTTTGTCAGCAAGGGTCCATCAGCTATCCAATCATCAAAAAGTACCACATAGAAAACCTCAAAACCCAACAGAATGTAGCATTGAAGAAAATCACAATCTATCCACCCTTTTATTGTGATATGGTAGAAAGAACACTGTTCTGTAGTTTGAAAAACCATATATTTGAATCCTACCTTTAACACTAACCACCTACACATTTTGGTATAACAAGTCAAGGCATCTTAAGTCTGGAGATGGGAGGGACTTAAAAATCTATCTAGGCTAACTCCCTTATTTTACAGAGGAGGCAACTGAGAAATAAACTACTCAAGTAACTGGGACAAGGCCACATAAGTAGAAAGTATAAGATGGAAAATTTGAACTCAGTCCCCAAATCCCAGATTCACTGCTCTTTTCATTGTATAATGTTGCTGTCAAACTCTTTTAGCTTCAGTTCACTATATTTTGAAATTATCAGACTGGATAGCCTCTAAGGTCCCTTCCCGCTCTATTTCTATATCCACATGTCTATTACTTTTTTCTAGCACCTCTTCTTTGCAACAATATAGACCCTAAACTGCAAAGTAGCTTCAAATGGAGGCAGTTAAGTAGCACAGTAGATAGAGTGCTGGATCTGGAGACAAAAAGATCTTAGTTCAAATTGGATTTCAGACACTTTCTAGCTATGTCATCCTGGGAAAATTACTTCAATTCTGCTTCCCTGAGTTTCCCCATCTGTAAAGTAGGATGATAATAGCACTTCCCTCCCAAAGTTGTTGTGAGATAGTAATTGTAAAGTACTTAGCACAGTTCTTGGCACATAGTAAGTGCTATGTAAATATCAGTTCTCTTTTTCACTTCTGACTGGTCCTGAGTGTCAGGGACAAAACCTGCTCAGAATATTGCTGAATTCTAGAAGATACTTTAGGCTGAAGTGAACTTTCAGATCTCATGCACTCTGCCTCTTAGGATCCCACTTAGGTTAATCCCAAATGTCATCAGAGAAAACTAAATCCTTTGAGAGATCTCTAACATCAGTTTATCTTCCATAAATTTAATCATATTTTTTTCTTAATTGAGTAAAGCATAGAAGCAGACATTTTTAAGCTTTGTGTATTCATGGACCCCCTAGACACTCTGGTGAAAGTTATAGAACCCTTCTCAGAGTAACTTTATTAACGCATGCAGTCCAATACATTAGATTACAAAGGAAACAAATTATAATTCAGTTTTTTTAAAACTCATATATACCAAGTTTAGAAGCTCTAGAGAAGAAGCATCTAAATGGTTCAATGGATAGGAGACCAGGTCTAGAGAAAGGAGATCCTGAGTTCAGTCAAATTTGACCTCGTTATGTGACTCTAGGCAAGTCACTTAACTTCAGTTGCCTTGTCCTTACTCCTCTTCTGTCTAGGAACCAATTTAGTATCAATTATGAGACAGAAGATAAGGGTTTAAAAATGTTCTAGAGAAGTTATCTTTTTCTCAGTCTATGTAGAAAGCCTCCAAGCTAAAAGCAATCCTATTTTAGTCCAAATGTTCTGGGAGTCTCTTTCTTAGGTCTTCCTGAAATTGCTTCTTAGGTCATCTCATAGATACAATGCATACCAGAATCCCAAGTTTTGAACAGAAAACCTTGAATGAATATGAGCTTCATCATTGTACTTGTAGTGCACTGGAAAATATGGTCAGAAATAAACCCTTATAACTTTGTTCTTTGCTTTGTAATGAAGTCTGTTAGGAGATAACGGCTCCCTATTCTAATGGTAAGCTCCTAAGCTCTGAGGAAATTTCTTAAGAATCTGGGAAAAGCCATAAAGAACATGGCCCAATCAAACCTAAAGCCACAAGATGAACCAGAAATTCTCTCCTTTACCCTTCTACCCTCCCCTGCCTAAACCAATTAAAATGCTCATGAAGAATAAATCTAATGGGGCAAGTAACATAACCACTCAAGTATCTACCAATCACTCTTTGGGACCTCAAGGAATCTAGTGAAACTGAATAATAAGGGGATATTAGCTTTATTATGAAACGCCACCTCTTTTGAATATCAACAATGGTTGTTGAATATTTTTGCAAATTCCTTAGGCCTACGAAGCTAGTTAGGTACACCTTGATAGTGTATTGTACTGAAATTAGAAAGACCTGAGTTCAAATGTAGCTCCAGACACTTACTAGTTGTATGCCTCAGGCAAGTCACATATCTTCTTTCATCCTCAGTTTTCTCACTTAAAAAATAGAGATAATAATAACACCTGCTTTCCAGGATTGTTGTGAAAGTAAAAAAAAAATATTATTTATTAAGTACCTAGCATAGTGCCAGGCAAATAGCAGTTACTTAATACATTTGTGTTTATTTCCTTCTTCTCTATCTTGCCTCAGTGGAGCTATAAAGAATATCTTGTAAGTCACATAAATTGCATTTATATATCCAAGTTTTGAGATAAGTGCTTCCTTTTATATTCCTGTTTTCACCAAAAAATGATTCATTTTAAGATACTATATGTCAAATGTAAGACTTAATACTGGGAGAATGTGATCAATTATTTTCAAGGGGAATTCTACAAACACAGAGAAATAATACCAATTCAGTTTTAAAAATAAAATTTCTATATTTCTCCCTTTCTTCCTTGTGTCTTCCTTGTATTTGCTTATTGGAGTTCTAATACTCCTTCAAAGGCTAAATTGATTCCTCCATGGAGATTTCTCTGATTCTTCCAGCTGGAAAGGATTGTAGGATTTATATAGAGCTATAGGTTACTTTAGAGGTCATCTAGTCTAATCTCTTCATTTCACAGATGAGGAAATTGAGGCAAAATAGGTGAAGTGATTTGCTCATGGTCACATAAATGCTAAGTGCCTGAGGTAGGATTTGAACCACTTTTTCTGCATCCAAATTCAAAACTGCATCAAAAGCAATTTTCTGCATCCAAACTTACACCTTACTAGTCTGTAATTTCATAACATTTTTATACCTCTCTTCAGGACTTAGAATTTTATTATAGTTGTATGTTTTCAAGTCTTATTTCTCCTACCAGGATTTAAGTACTTCAAGGAAAGTAATTGCCCCATATTTATTTCCTTTAAGATGTAGCATTGTGATTTATACATGGGTGAAGTTCAATAAATGTTGATTGAATTGAATTGACCTCCATTGTAGAACATAATAAAAAATTGGATTTGTAATTAGAAAACTTTAAGTATGAATACTAGCTCTGCTCCTTATTACTAGTGTGACCTTTGCCAAGTCATGGGATTTCTCTTACTAAAAGTTTTCTTATCTGTAAATAGAGAATGAATTCAAATAAATGTCCAATGTTTCTATAAAACGATGAAACACTGTGAGAGCTCTCAGTGGCTTAAATGAAAATGCTGAATTCTCTGTAATCTTTATCTGTTATGTGCACGTGACCACAAAAGAATCAGGCTTTTCTACAGACCCTAGAGAAGTAACAAACTAGCAGGGAACACTGGTACGTCAAGATTCAACAAACTTAAAAACAAATTCTTTGTTTTCTTCTCAGAACTGAAACTTATCAATTCTCACTTCTCTGCCTTTGGACTCATTAGTTTTATAGGCATAAATCTTACCATGATCTTCAATTTCTCACTCTCCTTTGACTCCTAATCTATCAGCGAAAACCGACAATCTCTACAACTTTAAAAATACATTTTATATTTGCCTTGTCCATTCTATTCTCATTATCATAATGTTGGTTTCATCTATTCATCTGACCCCTCTACTATTGAAATAGCCTTCTAGTATTACATATCTTAAAATATATAAAAAATATATCTTAACTAGAAGAGTGATCTTCATAAAATACCTCTCTTACAGGTGGCTTCATTTTTCAAGAATCTGCAATGGCATCCTATTGCCTTCCAGCCTCAAGTAGAAATTCCTTTGACAAGTCAAGGCCTATCATTTCACTTTTGTCAAAGGTTGAAGAAACAACCTTAACTTTGTATCTTCCCCAATACCTAGCAAACATCATTATATATGTGAAGTACTTTATGAATGTTTTTGATTTGTTGAATATTATATTTGGATAATTTATCATTCACATTACAGGATAACACCTTTTTATTGTTGTGGATAAATCTTGTCTTTTTAGTAACAAGTACAAGGACAAAATAATATAGTTACATTATATTGCCGCATAGTACTTGACAAAATGCCTTCCTTATCATACACTCAAGAGATGCTTGTCAGTTGATTCAATATGTTTCTGTAGCATTCTAAGGTTTATTTAAAAATAACAATAACTGACATTTATATGGAATTACAAGATCATAGGATAATAGAGACAGCATGAAACAGTTGAAAGAGTACCAACTGGATTTGGAGCCAAATCATATGTTTTCAAATCCCTTCTAAGCTTTTCATTAAATAAACTTAAGCAAGTCACCTACCCTCCACAGTCTTAAGGTACATTATATGGCAAAGAAAATTATTAGAACAGATGAATTTTGAGTTCTCCTCAAGCTCTAAATATGTGACATGTGATCTACTTTTGAGTAAGATATCTTAGAAATCATCTAATCCAAATCTAATAATTTACAAATGAGAAACTAAGGACCAGAGGAGATAAAAAATTACAAAAGCAATGATCATCAGTAATGAGATTTGAACCTAGGTCCCTTGATTTGGTATCACATATAATTTCTATTGCATCATTAATCTTAGAAATCATCTGCTTAAAATCTTTTTGAGCTAGATGGTTAATATTTTCTGTATTTTATGAAAGTGGGAGATGAGATTCAGAATTGATATGACTAGCCCCAAACCACTTTCAGCTAGTGCAAAGTAGATTTGGAATTGTAATCCAAGTTCTATATCTACTATTCTTACCACTATACTCTTCTAATAGGAAGGAACTAGTTGATTGGATGATTGAACTTTGGGGTTATAAAAATGGTTAAGGGACAATCATTTTGTGCTAAAAATATATTATAGATTGAAAACAAATCTGTAATTCACCTTTGGAAAACTGATCTCTTTTTTTCCTTTAGATATATTTCTACCCAGTATTAAAACAGCTATCCTACATCTATCATTTATCTATTATCCAGTGGAGTCTGTCTTGTGTCTGGATCTCTACATAAAAATGAGTCCCATAGGATAGTGGTGGTCCAACACCTACATATTCATATATTAAAGGCTTAAAAAATCCATTTCAACTCCTCTTGCTACATTTTAGATTTTTGTTCCCTTCTCTAGTCTGTAAGTCACAGCTTTTCAGATGAACATCTACTCCTCATCCACTAGCCTGCCTGATGCTGTTAAGGATTCTCTACCTAACAACATAACTTTTCCTCCTATAGTTTTCTCTTCATCGCTGTTGGAAATCTTCAAGGCAAAATCAAAACAAATCAAATCAAATAAATTATTTCTTATCTCATTCTAAGTAATCCCTTTGGGGTTTAATGCTGTGTCCTTTCAAATGATGTGATAAAGTATGTAATTTTTTAAAGGACCTGGGGGTGAGGATGCTAGTTCTTTTTATCAATGACCTGGTTTTTGGAGGGGTCATTCAATTACTTATCAATCATATTCCATATTTTCATCTAATTATTTAGATTTATATTTTGTCCAGAGTTGAGCATGCATAACTGTTCTCATTTGAACTTCCCAATAATAATAACCTTGACTCCAATAAAACTCATATTTAAATTGCATGCCATTTCTTTATTCACAACATCTTTAACGTATGTTTGTAGTTCTTCAGTGAATAAAGGAATTCATTAAACCATATAAAATGGCTGTACAAAATAGCTTTTTAGCAATATGCTTCAAGAATCCCTACTCATTGCAAAGTTCAACAAACTTCTTTATCTGTTGGGGGTTTGCTAAACATGACAGAGATACAATACACCAGGTCAGAAAGTAGAACACTGTTCTATTACTTCCCTTAGATTTGTGGATTTCAGAATTTATTACAATGGAATAATTATCTCCCCACTCCTGCCACATCAGGTGTCCAGATTACGCTATATGAGTGCACTGAGATTGAGGTCATAAGGAGAGTCATGAAGAGTTCAGTACAATAATTATTGGTCATGTTGTTCATATATTGAGCACTACACAATGTTTTCATTATTCATGAAGGACTATATAGCACAAATGGATAGTGCACTGAGAAGAAAATCAGGAAGACGAGTTCAAATCTGACTTTAGAAATTTACCTGCTGTGGGACCTTAGTCAAGTTATTTAACTTCTATTTCCCTCAGTTACCTTAACTATAAAATGGGGACCATAAAATGTCTACCTCCCAATATCATTGTGAGAATCAAATGAGTTAATTTTTGTACTGTACTTAGCATAGAATTGGTCACATAATAGGAGCTCTCTAAATTCTAGTTATTGTTATTTTTATTATTATTATTAACACAGAGAAAGATATATAGACAAATTAATCTTATTATCTGACATTCTGGACCAGAATAATGCAAATAAAATGCACACAAATTTGTGTAATAAAAACTTAGAAAAGTGATGATGAAAGATATAAAAATGCCATGTGTAATCAGCAAAAATATTACTATATTTCAAAATGACTAGAATAGGAATGGTTTCATGAAGGAGTTGACATGGTTTTTAAGTTGGATTTTGAAATACTGTTAGAATTTTATATGGATAGTTAAGAGAAAAGGCCATTTCAAGCACAGGTAGCCACAGAGTTGTAGAAGCATGACAGTACCCGAGTTGTGTTGGTGTTAAATTATAAAGGGAATAGTAAGGGAAATTATTGTCACATTTTCAAGGGATTTGACTACTAGAATAAACTTCAAAGTTTTTGATGAAGGTTTCAAGCATTTATATTCTTATCCAATTTTAATCTTATTTTTTACATCTTGGTTATTATATTTATTTATTAGCTTTCATTCTCCAGCTATGCCCTTTTGTATTCTGAATTAAAAGCTTGTTTGTAGATGATAGTTTTGATTTTAACTCTGTACCTAATGTTTTGGGTATTCTAAGGATTATCAATGAATCACATATTATTTTTATAATGATATCTTTCTGTATTTTATGAAAATATAATTAATTCTACCTTAAGTTGTATATGTGGTATTTTGATTTTTTAAGTTTAAGATTAGCTAATAAAGGGCAGGTAAAACATGGTACTATTCAAAGTAAAGGCAAAGAGGGCAATATTAGTCTTTTTTTTCTGGGACAAATACTGGTAATTTTTAAATAGTGCCATATTCCTTATTCACAAAAAACAAATATTCATTTTATATGGTTTGAAAAACAAATGCCCATGATCCAATAAGGGATAAGCAGTGATATTAGTAGGAACTAACATCTTACTTAAGCAGTAAATCTTTGGAAATAAAGCTCTATCCACTGTGCCATAAAGCTTTTCCACCTAGTACATGGTAGATAATTAATTACTATTGTCAATAATGAAAATTATAAATTAACTAGCTTGTCTAAGTGTGCCATTTTATCTGTCACCATGGAGCCAATTAAGTTGGCCTAACAGATAATATGAATTTGATTACCCAGAGGGCTTTTATATAATTTTTGTCACCACAGAACTGGAAAAACTAACAATTGTCTAAATAAGCTTGAGAATAAGACAGTCTGAAACTTTTTCATCATATCTGATTCCATTGTAACTAAATAGACACAACTTTTGTTTCCTTCTTGATACAGTTACTAGGCAAGTAGATTGAGGGATACTGTACATAATACTGTACAAGCAAAGTATTCAATAAAGATTCTCAGTTATATTGGATAAATGGAGAGATGTGAGCTAACTCATAATATTACTATATGGGTTAAGGCTATGACATTCTTGATTTAGAAGAAAACAGAAGACAAAAGAAAATTATGACTAAATGGAAACATGGTTCTCAAATTCTCCTTAGACTGGCAAATAAAGGAGTCATTATTCACTATGATGAATCCAAAGGCAGCAAAAGATACTTTCTTTGGTTATTTGGTTATCTCATATTGTGGTACTAATTATTAGTATTTGCAAAAAAGGCTACCATTAAAATCATTACAGATTAATTACGTTGCTGCAGTGAATCAAAATAAATGGTCCAGTTAGTTTTAATGCACAAAGAACATTTACATAAATTGAACAGGTATTAAGACAAAGATACGCTAAACAGTTAAAAAGGTTTAAATAGTAAATATATACATTTTGAACCTTATCAGTGCAAAAATAATAATCAATTTTGAAAACCCAAACAAATAATGTAAAACCAGATGCAGATTTGACAATGAATTTCTAAAGGATGAGTGAATCAGAGATTAATCAATGAAACCACAATTTTGAAGGAAAATTGAAATAAAGAAACAACATATCATAATTGATCTTCTTCCCAAGAGGAAGGGGGAAAAAAACAACCACCACAGACACACACAGAAAGAAACATAGACACACACAGACACACACACACACACACACACACACACACACAGACACACACAAACTGAGACTAGATAAACCTAAATGAATACTAATGTCAAAAGAGCAGTTAATTTCCATCTTACATAAATTGAGAAAGAATAAAAGGAGAAAGAGATTCTACGAGGTATCTTTTATAATAAATAGTATTGTAATAATATTTTATTGCTATAAAAGCCAAAAAGTCAAAAATAAAAAGAGAAACTTAACCCAACATTCTTAAAGAACATCTTTTTTATTTTTGTAAACATTTAATATTTATTTTTTAGAAAAGTTAACATGGTTATATAATCCATGCTCTTTCCACTTCACCCCCTTATCTCCCCCCCCATGGATAATGCATATTTCCACTGGTTTTAACATTTGTCATTGATCAAGATCTATTTCCAAATTGTTGATAGCTGCATTGGTGTGGTAGTTTCGAATCTACATCCCCAATCATGTCCACCTCAACCCATGCATTCAAGCAGTTTTTTTCTTCTGTTTCCACTCTTATAGTTCTTCCTCTGAATGTGGGTAGCATTCTTTTCTATAAATCCCTCAGAATTGTCCTGGGTCATTGCATTGCTGCTAGTACAGAAGTCCATTACGTTCTATTTTACCACAGTGTATTGGTCTCTGTGTACAATGTTCTTCTGGTTCTGTTCCTTTCGCTCTGCATCAATTCCTGGAGGTCTTTCCAGTTCACATGGAATTCCTCCAGTTTATTTTTCCTTTGAGCACAGTAGTATTCCATCACCAGCATATACCACAGTTTGTTCAGCCATTTCCCAATTGAAGAGCATACCCTCATTTTCCAGTTTTTTGCCACCACAAAAAGTGCAGCTATAAATATTTTCATACAAGTCTGTTTATCTATGATCTCTTTGGGGTACAAACCCAACAATGGTACGACTGGATCAAAGGACAGGCATTCTTGTATAGCCCTTTAAGCATAGTTCCAAGTTGCAAGCCAGAATGGTTGGATCAGTTCACAGCTCTTCCAGCAATGAATTAATGTCCCAGTTTTGCCACATCCCCTGCAACATTCATTACTTTCCTCTTCTTTCATGTTAGCCAATCTGCTATGTGTGAAGTGATACCAAGGGAGGAGGAGAAGTTTGAGTTCTGGTGGACAGTGCTTCAAGCAAAACCCTCACAACCTAGTACCTGAGATCATCTTGACTCCTGGCATCCAGAGATCATCAGTGGATTGCAGTGAGAATCCCAAAGCCACAAAAGCCCTAGTTGTTCTCAAGCCTGGCAGGATCCAGGTCTGAGGCAGACATCCAGAGACTCCATTTACAGCTCCTTGGGCGCTGTTAGTTTAGATCACTTAGATTAGAGTAGAATAAGTCCTCCCATTACGCTGTGGATTTATCCTTTAGATTTTAAGTATAGAAATCCCTTTCCCACCTTATAATCAAACATAATTAAAGCTGTTAAGTCCCTTTTACCTTGTTACCCTGTTTGTAGTTTCTGGCCTTGTGGAAGCTGAGTGACAGTTAAGATCAACTGCTATTCCTGTGAAAATCCAGTAAACTCTGGTCTCTCCACCCTGGTCCAGTCTCTCATAAATCCTAGAGTGAGTTCCCACAAACTACTCAAGTTATTATAATATCCCTGTTGACCCCATTACCTTACATATATTTTTCACATACCTCAGAGTTGTTTTGATTTGCATTTCTCTAATTATTAGAGATTTAGAACACTTTTTTCCTGTCCTTATTGATAGTTTTGATTTCTTTATCTGAAAATTGCCTATTTAAGTCCCTTGCCCATTTATCAATTGGGGAATGGCTTGATTTTTTATGCAACTGGTTTAACTCCTTGTATATTTGAGTAATTAGACCCCTGTCAGAGTTTTTGTTATAAAGATTTTTTCCCAATTTGTTGTTTCCCTTCTGATTTTGGCTACATTGTTTTTGTTTGTACAAAAGCTTTTTAGTTTGATATAATCAACATTATTTATTTTACATTTTGTAATTTTCTCTAACTCTTGCTTGGTTTTAAAATCTTTCCTTTCCCAGAGATCTGACAAGTAAATTATTCTATGTTCCCTTAACTTATTTATAGTTTCCTTCTTTATATTCAAATCATTCATCCATTTTGAATTTATCTTGGTGTAGTGTGTGAGATGTTGATCTAAAACTATTCTCTCCTATGTTGTTTTCCAAATTTCCCAACAGTTTTTGTCAAATAGTGGATTTTTGTCCCAAAAGTTGGGCTCTTTGGGTTTATCCTATACTGTCTTGCTGATGTCACTTACCCCAAGTCTATTCCACTGATCCTCCCTTCTTGTCTCTTAGCCAGTACTATACCATATTTATGACCGTTGCTTTATAGTATAGTTTAACATATGGTACTGCTAGGCCCCCTTCCTTCACATTTTTTTATTATTTCTCTTGACATTCTTGATCTTTTGTTATTCCACATGAACTTTGTTATAGTTTTTCCTAATTCAGTAAAGACGTTTTTTGGTATTTTGATAGGTATGGCGCTAAATAGGTAAATTAATTTGGGTAGAATGGTCATTTTTATTATGTTAGCTCGTCCTACCCATGAGCAATCAATGTTTTTCCAATTGTTTAGATCTAGTTTTAATTGTTTGGAAAGTGTTTTGTAGTTGTTTTCTTATAATTGCTGTCTTTGTTTTGGTAGATAGATTCCTAAGTATTTTATATTGTCTAGGGTGATTTTAAATGGTGTTTCTCTTTCTACCTCTTGCTGCTGTGATGTTTTGGAAATATATAGAAATGCTGATGATTTATGTGCATTTATTTTATATCCTTCAACTTTGCTAAAGTTGTTGATTATTTCTACAAGCTTCTTAATTGATTCTCTAGGATTTTTTAAGTAGACCATCATATCATCTGCAAAGAGTGATAGCTTAGTCTCCTCATTGCCTATTTTAATACCTTCAATTTCTTTTTCTTCTCTCATTGCTACTGCTAGTGTTTCTAGTACAATGTTAAATAATAGAGGAGATAATGGGCATCCTTGTTTCACTCTTGATCTTATTGGAAAGGCTTCTAATTTATCCCCATTTCATATGATGTTTGTTGATGGTTTTAGGTATATACTGTTTATTATTTTTAGGAAAGGTCCTTCTATTCTTATACTTTCCAGGGTAAGAACATCTTTTCTTTAAAAAGAAATCAATGAAATATTAGCAAAGAGGCTACAGTAACATATCCAAAAGGTTATAAAGCCTGGTCATTTGCATATATATGTTAGTTACAATGGTTTGATTTTTTTAAAGGAAAAAATAACATGATTATATCAACATATACAGAAGAAGATTTTAGCAAATATACATTTATAATTTAAAAATTTTAAGTCTAAAAATACATGAATAAATGCACTTTTCTCTAACATGAAAAATAATATATATCTAAAACATGGTAAGTAGTATATATTTAAAACTAAGAGATATTATTTTAAGCAAAGTGGATAAAATAGAGTCATTTCTAATAAGATTAGAAGCAAGGGTGTATATTATTTCTTTTACAGCCTGTATCCTCTTTCTGTCATAGATAGAACAATGAAAAGAAAAGCAATTCAGTGATTTCTTAGATCTTGGTTTCTAAGTACTAATGACTGTCATTTGAACAACTGGAAAAAGGCAATATATTTCAATCATTTTGCTGGGAAAAGGAAATAAAAATAGAAAAACAATCGAGAACCTACTTTCATCTCGCTCACATTCATATAATTTGAGGCAAAAAAGGAAGTTTCTGGTGGAAATTAGACAGAAAATCCCTATGCTTCTTTAGGTACAGTGGCAAAGTTTATGTTTTAATGTCTTTTACATTATTAACATTATACAGGTTCTTGAAGGTAACTATGTGACAATACCTGGGAAATTTGCAGTCAAAATGATTATTTTCCCTCTTGATATTTGGTACCTATGATTGCTGAGCAACCAAGAACCATAGCTCTTACAGAAGAAGAAGGTATCTGATGTGAAAATTTCAACCTCATTTTTGGTTTTTGATAATAGCATAACTAAAAAACCTATAGACATATTGGTGACTAGAATATAATCACTTCTCTTCTGCTTAATCATTTTACATATTTTGTTTCCACCTACAAAAGCTTAGTTTGACTCATCCTCATAATTCTAATCATTTCCTTAGAATTTTCTAAAGCACTAAAAAGGATTTGTGAAAAAACAAAATAAAATCAAGGATTAAGGCAATTGCCTGCTAAGGGAAAGAAATTGTAACATCATTGATAAAAGGAACTTCCAGATGAAGAACTTCCCTCTATCAGTATAGGTCAGTCTCTTGCAATCTTAGAGTTATCTACACTGGTGGTGAACCTTTTAGAGTCTGTGTGCCATGCCCTACCCTCCACCCCAAGCTTCTCACCCTACCCTTGCCCTGGATCACTGCCTTATCTCAGAAATGGAAGGGAAAAAGAGAGGGGAGTGACCTGGGTGCTCTGTGAAAAGGAAAGAATTAAGTGCTTGATTGGGCTGCTGCTGCTGGGCAGAGGGGCTGGGAGGTGTTATAATTATAATAAATATAGATGGATATTATAAGAAGAATTAATATTTTAATTAAGGCCATGTTGGTAAAATAAAGAATGACCATGTGCCTGTTAAGATCTATTTCAAAGTCCCCACCTTCTCCCCATAGACCACGTACCTGGCTCCTTCTGTACCAAAGCACATCTGTACCAAAGAGCACAGGTACCAAAAGAGACCACCTCCAATAACCGCAGGAATCTTATACCATTCTGTTATGAAATCACACTTCCTGTCTACCTGCATTACAAGAGGAATCATGGGAAATGTAGTTTCCAGGCCCCCTAAACATCCACAGGAAGTTTGTCATATAACTAAATATTTAAAACTTAAATGAGCCCCAAATACCTCTCAATGGAACCCCCAAAATTCCAAATAACACATTTCCCTCCTGAGATGTGGCAAAAAAGACTGGTCTTTTTCGGTGCATCTTATAAAAATAGTAAACTTCTAAATTACAGGAAATTTGAGGATAAAAGAAAGCGGATAAAAACTAGCAGCATTGACAAAAGCCAATTTGGGGCAGTCCCCTATTGGCATAAGAGTGTACATTCAAAACAAATGCATTCAACTCATTCACCTCCCCATAGTTCAATCAACTGCACCCCAAAGTTCAATTTGGATCTTCATGATCCAGTGAAGGCTCTTCAGGCATCTTCATGGTGCCTTCCCCAAACAGGTTCATTGTCTGGATTCTGGGGAGATGGCGAATTTCTTATCCTGAAATTATTCTCAAAAGAATTTAAACTTTACATTATAGATCATAAAATATACATTTCCTTCTGAGAATTATACATCCCCCCTGAAATTACTCCTAAAGGAGTTAAAATTTTACATTATAGATTATAATACAGACATTATGATTATAAAATTCACACCCCCTAAAGAAAATTCCAAATAACACATTTTCCCCTGAAGAGGGTACCCCAGGTCAGGTAAGAATACATGGCTGAGTCAGGGGTTGTATGAAATCAATTGGCAAAAGAAATAAAAAAGAAGAATAAAATTCAAATAAAAGAGAAAAATTAACTTATGAATGAAATGTAAAATGTCAAAATCTATGTGCAAAAATGTAAGGAAAAATAAACTTATAAAAGGTCCTTGAATCAAGGCCCAATTAAAGTGATTTAAGCAGTTTGCAATTACCCATCCAGGAGCCAGGACTACAGAAAGTTGCCATTCTATATATAAGAGAAATAATAGGACTAAATATGTGAGCAAGGGAAATGTCTTTCCCTGGTCTGATTTTCCTGCACCTTCTCAGGGAATAAGTCATAATGATAGCCAATCTTAGGTGTTTTACTAGGAATTAAAGTTAAGGGGAAGTCTGGCCTCCAAAATGTTAGAAAAGCTGCAACCCCAAAAGTCAAACACTAGTTTCAAGCCCTTCATTATTGGCATAGAACTTCCTCAATCCATAGTCTGAATGGCCTTTTGTTCCTTGGCCCTTTGCAGTTTCTCAGTTAGTCTCCATGACCTTTGTGGCTCTTTTTTCTCCTTCTTCTGGAATCAGGCAGAGAGACATTAAATCACAGTCCCATAATATTTACCAATAATTGGCAGGTTACCATAGTCTAAGGCTTTTCAGGTACGTATTAAAATTATAGCAAATATATATTTGCATTAAGCTTATATCACTATAAAATTGAAAAAGGATTAACATGGATTATATGTACTTTAAGTACAAAACAAGAAAAAGAAAAAATCAATTACTCTATTAAAAAAATTAAAGGAAAAGCAATAAGAAAATTTTAAATCTGGGGGTGAGGGGGGAGGAATACTATTCTCTCAAGCATAAAAGTGCGAGAAAAATGAGAGAAAAAGAAGAAAAATAAAAGAATGTTTTAAAAATAAAAAATATATAGCTTAGAAATAGTGAAAGGTTTTTCACCCAAAAATGAGATCCATTTCCTGTTAACCTTTTGCATGAATCGTGAGTGTATTTTTTTTTACAAAATAGCATATTCATAATGTACATTCAAATAAAGTAACATAATTTCCAATAACCCATTTAAAGACAACAGCAAACAAGCCCATTATTATAACCACTTGCTATGATGTTTTAAAAAATTGTATACTTGTCACAAATTCAGCAGGTGTAGTAAACCTTGGCTAAGATATTTTCTCAAGAAACTCTATAACTACCTTCATAGCAATTGTGGGGCAGAGCCTAAAAAATCTGATTTAAAAAAAACCTTCTGGGTCTAAATTATCCTCAAGAATTCTAGATCCTTCTGATGGGAAAGCAAGTATACAGGAACTCTCCTGACTTCCTGTGTAAAAAAAATAAGACAAAAATTCTTCACAATAAAATATATAAAACCTTATCCTTTAAGACAACAGTTCTTTAAAATAAATATATAAAACCTTGTCATTTATACAGAAAGGTACTAGGCATCTAAAGTCAAATTTAAAGACCTCTTATAAAGATAGAATAAAAACTTAAGACATGTGCTCCTATAGTTGAGATGACAAATCCACTACACATAAAGCTTATGGGCTTATTTACAACTTAAAATGTTTAAGATGTTCATAAATGGTACAGATAACAGAATTGGATTGATACATGTAGAAATGAAACCTTAAAGAAATCAGGAAATACAATATGAGTAACAGTTAACAAGATATACAGTCAAAACCTTTTTTTTTTACCAGTTCTAGTAGATTTGTTCACTATTTGGGAGTTACAATAAAAATCATAAACAGAATTAATCTAGCAGCCAAAACTTCATTTGCTTAAAATGATTCAGTGTAACAGAAAAATCAACAAAATAACAAAATTAATTCACAAAACTAATCAGCAAAATACAATAAGATACAGAGACATTTTTTTAAAAACAGAAATAAAACCCATTCAGTTCTGAGGTTTTAAAATCACCTCTGGTCCAATTCAAGGTCCTTCTAACTGAGCTCTGCCTGAGCATAAGGGGTATATAGTTCAATGTCTTGAGCAGGCCAAGTGTATGTACAAGGGTGAATTTTTTTTTCTGAGTTTCAGTTTGAAATAGGCCATTCAACCCATGCTTGCCATTTTACTTCTTGTTTGAAGAGTAAACACTATCCACATGGAAGCCAACTGGGGTGGGGGCTAGAGAAAAGCCTAGGTCAGGTTTTAGAAAAAACATGTGGAGGGAGGAAGGTAGCTAGAGAAGCTTTTTTTCAGATTAAAAGTCATTAATGTCTACAAGGATGTGAGCAATGAGAGAGAAGGGGTTTTGCATACTCTCCAGATCTTAAATAGCTGTGGCAGAAGCAGTGTCTGGGTTCATCATCAAGTGGCAGGGCATGAATCTCAGGAGTAGGCAGGCAGAGACAGTGGGGGAGGGCAGGGAGCTAGAGAGGCAGCTGGCAAAAGCAGCAGCAAGGCAGGAATGGTAGAGGCAGCAACAGGAATCCAGCATTGGAACAGTATGAGGTCAGTGTAGGCAGGAACAGTCTAGCAGGAGCTAAGGACAAGCACTGGGCAGCAGGAAAGGGCTGGGGAGCCCCAGTGAGGATCCGGTGGAAGAGGGTCAGACTGGCTGAAGCAGCTTCCAAAATCATCAGCAGGCAAAAACAAACTGTTATCAGCAAAAACACGTCATTTAAACCCACTTTTTCCTTTCAAAAAATTGCTCAAAAGAACTGAGCAAGGTGGCCAAAAAGAAAAGCACAAAACCAGCAGAAGCATGTCTATAGCTCTGGAGAGGATTTTAAATTCTCTCAGAGTACTTGGTAGGCTATCTGAAAAATTGAGAGTTATGTTTCCAATATGATTGGCCAAACTGTTATTTTTATAATAAATATAGAATGATATTAAAAAGTAATATTTTAATTAAGGTCATATTGATAAAATAAAGAATGACCAAGCACCTGCTAAGATCTATTTCAAAGGCCCCGCCATACCTTCTCCCTATAGACCACGAGCCTGGCTCCTTCCATACCAAAGCACACTGGTACCAAAGAGCGCAGGTACCAAAAGAGATCACCTCCAATGACCCCAGGAATCTTATACCATTCTGTTATGAAATCACACTTCCTGTCTACTGGCATTACAAGAGGAATCATGGGAAATGTAGTTTCCAAGCCCCCTAAACATCCACAGGAAGTTTGTCATATAACTAAATAGTTAAAACTCAACTGAGGCCCAAATACCTCTCAATGGAACCCCCAAAATTCCAAATAACACAGAGGAACAGTGGAAAGGGGAAAGGGCGCAGTCCTGATGAGTCCCTCTGCCTTTCTAATAACTAAATCTAGAGGGTGGTACATGCTCACAGAATGGTCTCTGCATGTCATCCTTGTCACTTGTGCCATAGGTTCGCCATCACAAACCTAGAGTTATGCTTTCCAAATGAAATAAAAATGGTGACTCCAAAATCATATCTAAGAGTTCCTGTAGGTCACAAAAGACTTAGCATCTATTTATATATTTCTTTTAAAAATAATATACAAACCTTAAAATTAAAATAGGAGCATTTTTAAAAAAATCTGGTTTGAACCATGCTTTGGAGAACTAGAGACCACATGTGACTGCAGGACAGTTTGGACCTAGAGAACTTATAACTATTATAACTTATAAGTTATAACTAATTTCCTCAAATGCTGCATTTGTCTAAAGTGTAACTTGTTGAAATGAACCTGAGGTCAGCTCTTTTTACAGTGTATGATGGTACTTAACCTAAATACATCTTATAATGAAAATTATTGTCAGAATGCAGATTTTTAAAAAATGAGATGAACATTTTATTCATTTCTGCACTTTGTCTTTAATAATAAAATACTTAGATAACCCTTTAAACATATTTCCTCATTTAACCTTATTAAGAACTATTTGAGATAAGTAGCAAACATTTTATCTCAATTTATAGAAGAGGAAGCTGAAATTAGATATTTATATGACTATATGACCATGCCTTAACTAAATGATGGTGCTAGACCTCAGACCTATTTTTTAATTTCCAGTACAGGTTCCTATCCATTACACAAGGAAGTCTTAGTAGAGATTTAAGGTTTGCCTTATATATTGGCTAACAAGCAACAGGCATTTTGGCAAGTTTTCACTCATCTTCCCTTTCAATAGTATCCAATCTAAAGAGAACTTATTAAGTATTGTACAGTTTATATAGGTGATGGAGTTGTAAAGACAACACCAAAAATATGGCTTTCCTTCAAGAAACTTCAATTCTGCTGGATTATCTCATATCTAGACAGCTATAACTCATTAGAAGTTTTTCATGAAATCATGTATAGTGAAGTAAGAAAAACTTGAAAAAATGTGCCAACAGCATTGTAAATGGAAAGAATAATTATATAATGAAGAATACTGAGTCATGAGAAAAGATAAAGAAATTCACCAAAAAGGTTGAAGTTATGGTTATGGAATACTGTATACAGTGATCCCTCACCTATCACAGGAGTTATGTCCAAGGGACCCCTGTGATAGGTGAAAATCCATGAAGTAGCAGGAAAACAAACAGACCAAATCTAGAGTCACTGAGCTAATCAACACCCAGGATACAGGACACAGCACTATGTTTGGCCATCTTTCATTCAATCAGCAAATAGTGTATCTTGTACAATCTCTCCTTGGCAAACTTGTGCAAGCAGTAGTGGCATACTGCATTTTCATTGTATACAGTACAGTATTCATCCTCAAAATCTCACAATATAGAGAAAACTCTACATACAGAATTATAGATAGATAGATAGATATAGATATAGATATAGATATATTTTTAAATTTAAAACTTGCGATTCATTGAAGCTGAAATAAGTAAACTGGGATATAATGAGAGACAATTGTTGTACTGTCAGATATGTTCTAGACATGATTACACTGATACAAGTAACCCTTGATGATCAAATGATGAAAATGAAATATACATATATACCATTGTCTTAGAGAATTGCATAGTTATAAAAAAATTGTGTCCTAGGGTCATATTATAAGAAAGTGTCAGAGGCAAACGTTTAATCTAGGGCTTCCTAAATTCAAGAAGCACTATCTATTCATCATAGACATCATAGACACCCTAGAGCTTACATGGATCAGGTTTAATTTTAATCTTAAATGCTTACCCTTTACCGAAACAAACAAACAAAATAACTAAGTCATTTTGCAATCATCCAGAAAATTCCAAGGCATTTTCTGAATATAATTGCTTGTGTTAAATTCTACAAAGATGTAGGTAATCCAAGCTCCCATACAAATTCAATGTACCTTTGTAACAATGCATATTGGTTACAAGATAGACTTAGGTAACAGGCTAGGGATTTTTTTTTTCTGATGAAATATTTTACAATTTATTCTTTCTTATTGCTTCTTGGTGTCTTGTGGAGTCATTCACTTATAGGTGCTTAATTATAATTTTAATGAGCTATTCCATCAGAGAATTTTTGTGCCTCTTTTTCTATTTGTATAATTCTATTTAAAAATTATATTTTGTGTCTTTCCCCAAGTTGTTAATATTATTATCAAAATTTTCACCCCTTTCTTTAATTCTTTTACTTATTTTTTCCTCAGCTTTGTTTATTTGGCTTTGAAAATATTTCTTCTGCTATTTCAGAAATTCTTGTTAGTTTGTGTCCAATTCAGTTTTTTTTCTTTGAAACTTTGAGATTTTGCCTGTACCTATTTTGACTCTATTGTCTTCTGAGTTTGTCTCTTTTTTTTGTATCTTTATATCATATTTCACATATTCCCTGCTCTCTGTCTATGTATACTCCTAAAAGTGATGAAATTCTTAAGTATTTTCAGTATCTTAATTATCCTAAGTACTTTAGGTACCTTAGCTACTTCAAGCATCATAGATGTCTCAAGCATCTTTATCACCTGCTTACACAGTAATGTAATTAGTTTAACTCCATTGTTTCCCTTGACTTCCTGAAGTATATTAAGTTCTTTGGATATCTTTAATACTACAGATATCTTAAGTATCCTGGTTATCACATCCCCATACAAAAAAATGATTGGCTTACTCCATTGAATCCCTTGAGCTTTTCTTTTCTGTTCTATTTACCTTTTTATGGTTCTCTTGGGTATCAAATTTTGACATCAAATTTTCTTTTCTGCTATAGTTGTTTCATTAGGAAGGTCTAAAAATACTCTATATCATTAAATATGCATTTCTTCCCCTGGAGTATTATACTCAGTTTTTCTGGGTAGGGAACTTGGCTGTAAACCTTGATCCTCTGCCTTGTGGAATATCATATACCATACCTTTTAGTCCTTTAATGTAGAAGTTGCTAGATCTTATGTAATTCTGACTGTAGCTCCATAACATTTGATTTATTTTTCTCAATAATTGCAGTATTTTCTTATTACTCTGCAAATTCTAGAATTGAGCTATAATATTCTGGAAATGTTAAAATTTGAGATCTATTTCAGGAGATTATCAGTGAAATATTTCAAATTCTATTTTTCCCTCTTATTCGAGAAGGTTTTTTTTTGTTGTTGTTGTTGTTGTGGTTTTTCCCAATGCAGTGCACAGGCTCTTTTTTATCATGGTTTTCTTTCAGTCCAGTGATTCTTAGGTGATCTCTCTTAGATCTATTTTCAGAGTCAGTTGTTAGTGAGATATTTTAATTTTTTTTCAATTCTTTTCATCCTTTTGAATTTCTTTTATTGTTTCCTGATGTCTTATGGAATCATGAGCTTACTTTTGTCAAATTTAAATTTGAGGGGGCTATTATCTTGAACTATGTCCCAGAAGTGAGTATATACAATGGATTTGTGAAAAAGTATCCAGTTCTTTGTACAGTGCTAATATAGTGATATCCTCTTCTTCTTGACCATTTGTCAGGTCCCCTTCTGTCTCTAGATTGAGAGTTCCTGAAACTAGTTCTGCTTCTGTCACCCCAACTATTCCCAAAATTGGTATTTCATCAATGTGGGCTCTGGGTCAATCTCCACTTCTTAGTCATCGATCTCTCAGACCTTATAAGGTCATGTTTCACTCTGACATTTTGTCCACTCTGCCACTCCAGAATTCTATTTGAAGTGTCAAAATTGTATGGAGGATACTATTTGAATAACTTGACTGAGCCTTTTTCTCCTCTTCATTCTTGCTTCTGTTTTCAGAGGGAACTATTTTTAAGCAGAAGGGATTTTGGAGACTTCTCAAATAACCCCTTAGTATCTTCACAATGTGAGTTTCAAAATTAATATCCAGTATTCTAAGTATTATATTTAATAAGATTTATTAATAATAACTAACAAAAAGTTTGAGCTAAAAATCCACCTTCCTCAGCCCCTCACATGGGGGAAAAAGGAGGAAGCACTTACAAGAAATGATATACAAAGCATGACCATGCAACATGGTGGAAAGATCAAAAGGAATTCTGGGAAACATAGTTCAAAAGGTTTCAAGATTTTCTAACTATACAACCCAAGAAGCTTTCTGTATCTTTATTTGTGATTCCTTTCAGAGAAAAACACCTGCAATATTAAAGGCACAAGTGATCATACTTATTTGATCTTCATTCTCAAAATGAAAACCTTTTTTCCTACAAGATAATTACTTCATTTTCTTTTTCTCATTCTATTATTTACAAGCTATTTTCTCTCTCAAAATCAACACCTATTGAAAAAGGAACAGTTTAATTTTAAGATTCTCTTCTTTCCACCATGTATAAACTGCTTCATTCTCTTCAAATTGCTAAGTATCCTCATTCCTTCTTATAGTATACCTTATTTAAAATATTTATACAAATTAGTATTTTGAATCACTGAACTTATTTCCCTTTTTAGTATACCAGTATCTGCAATCTTCAAACAATGATAATCTACTAATTTTTTTCCTACTTCAGGGAATCTCCTTGGTAAGATCTCAGATTGACAAGGTAATGTCTGCTGCAGCCTTTATTCAGGATGCAGGTGGGAACAAAAATATGCAGAAACTTCCTTCATGAAGTAATGAAGAGTATGGTTTTCTAAGATAGTCATTATTTGTGTAGGTTTTCTTTTTTTTCATTTTTAAATAAATAAACCTATAGGAATGTCGTAACTCCACTGACAACTACTCACATTTCCATCAGCCAGGAAATTCTACTAACCACGCTAGATATTAAGGAAGATAATGTTATAGGCCTGGATATTGGTGAAACTGGGAAAGTATGAGTCCACCTATCTCATAACCCCTAAACCAATAGCACAAGAATATGCTACTACTAATGCTATAAACCAAAGTGTGATGCAGACCTAGGGCAGTTCTCAATTTTGCTCCATGTAAATAGATCTGGGATCCAGCTGTGAGCACTTTGGGCAAGGCATATAAAATTAATTTTAAGGGTTTGAAAGGTATTCCTGAGAGCCTAGAGAACCTCCTTTCTCACTGCTTTTTAAAACTTTTGGGTTTTTTTTGTATGTTTCAATCCTCAGACAGCCATCCAGATTTATCTGCCTTAAAAACTATTTCTCTCTGGGTATTGGAATATTTTTGGTTTTATTTTTAATAAAAGAGCTTTGAACATTTTGTATCTGAGTGACTCACTGCAATAGAAGCAGAATAGTGATCAGCAAAGATGCAGACTACAAGATTCAGGAAGTGTCCTTTTTTGTTTTGTCTATGGTGGATTTGGCCATGAGTTCCATTATATTGTAATGGAAACCCCAGAGATATTATTATGAGCTGAGGCAAAATTAAAAGTCACTTAACATATAAATAGAGACTTGCTTTTGACTTTTCATTAATCTTCCTTAGCTTTACCAAGCATCACACTATCCAATAATTCCTTGTTCTTCTCTTTGACCAAATCCTAAAACTATTCAGATCTCCTCCACATAGAGTTAATTAACTTACATCATGATTTCTTTCCTTTTCATGCAAAATTGATGTATTAATCAGAGTGCTGATATTTCAGGAACATTTGGTGGGGTTGGATATGATAGGAAAGAGATCAGGTACAAGAATACCAAGTCTTATTCCATACTAATGATCTAAGGAAAACTATTAGAGCTTTTCCTCAATTATTTCCTCTTTCCTTGCTTGATGGGGAATGTTTTATGTTTCAAGATCTGATTCCTAGTTATTTGGAACTAAAGCAGCCTGGTCTGGCTATAGGTTAAAGATCATTGCTCTTACATGGAGGAGCAAAAGACCTCAGGAAAAATTATACAAGAAAGACTTATAGATGTTTTTAATAAAGAAAAATGATTATACTTTACCACCACAATATTTATATTAGGCTAAAATAAACTTTTTTGTAAATTTTTTTCTGGACATATCTGATATAAAGTCTATATAATTCATTTTATTTATGATTTGGGATAATCTGAATAAACCTATAAAACTTTTATGTACACTATGACTTTTTTAACATTAGTTCTGCTTTTGAAATGACTCAAAGTGGCATTGTGTATTGAGGAGTTTCAAACTCCTGGAAGCAAAATTCAGAATAGTTTTAAGGAAAAAATTAAGAGAATCTAATTAAAAATGATGTAAAGTCCCAAGATTTCTATCTTTAATCTATGGCATATGCTCTACTAGATAATCCTTTTTAATGATAGAATTTTGAGTGAACATTTGAACCTTTTATGAAAATAACTATCAAATCTTCTTTGTTAATATGTAAAAGCTTAGTACCGAATGCTTTTAACTTTGTTATTATGAATACTCAGTTGGCATAAAGACTGCATTCATGAACACATAAATCCTAAGTACATTGATTGTATAGATATCTTAATGGGGTTTTTCTAAAGTACAGAGAATTCTGCACTATTCATATGCTACTGGTCAAAGTATTTAAACATTTAATCATATGGACTTTGGAGATTTTGTGGGATTAGATTTAATGATTATTTTTTTGTGGGCTGAAATTAATTTTCTCACAATTCATTGTACTGATGATTGAGATTTAAAGTAGGTTATGGAGAGAGTCACTTAACATTTACCATCATGGATTTGATCTCTAAAATCAGAGGCTTCAACTTTAATTTGAGCATTAGCTTCATTTTGAGCTTTGGAAAGCAATTTTCTTATATTATTTAGAATCAACTCAAATAGATTTTTTAAAAGAATGTTTGATCCCTAATTGCTTTTAAATAGTAAAGCAATAGTAATGACATTTATTTTTACCTATTTAATAGATGTATATTTTTAAAAAGATTTATAAAAATGGCCACAAAAATAAAACTATTGATGGATGGATGAAATGCAAACCATTATTTCAAATTATAAGATTAACTAAAAATATAAACAATGATTTTTCCATTTTCCTCCAGAGCACATATTTACATGTACATTTAATATTTTCATTATCAAAACTATAACTAAATCAGTATAAAATCAAAGTGGAAATGGCTTTGATCAGCTTCAATAAAAATATTAATTTTTATTTTAAGTCTTTAAATAAGCTTTCATGTAGCCTGTTTTGTGCAACTTGATTATTTTTTTTTATTTAACTTGAATTCTAAAACTCAGGTAAAGTATAAGAGAAATATTTAAAAGACAGCCTATCATTCAGTCATAGAAGAAGATGATTTCAGAAAAAATCTGGAAACATATACCTGAACTGGTACAGAGAAATGAAGAGAACCAGGAGAACATATATAAACAGTTATAGCAATATTGCAAGATGTTCTACTGTGAAGACTTTGCTTCTCTCTGCAATACAACAATCTGGGTCAAATCTGAAGGACTTATGGGTAGTGCCATCCACTTCCAGAGAAAGAACTGTTGGAGTCAAATGCAGATGAAAGCATACTATTTTTCATGTCAGTGTATTTACAGTTTATTTGAGGGTTTTGGTTTTGTAAGAGTGTGCTCTTACTATATGTATGGCCCAGATTAAATTGCTTACTATGTCTGAGTGGGAAGAGAGAAGGGAGGGAGGGATATGGTTTGAAACTTAAAATTTTGGAAATGTATGTTGAAAATTATTATTAAATATAATTGAGGAAATAAAATATTTTTGAATTAAAATAAATTTTGGTTGGAATTTGAAAAATAAACAAACAAATACATAAATAAATAAATAACTTGATGAATAAATGGTTGTTAAAAAAAAGAAAATAGCAGAGGGTGAAGGAAGCAACATGTAATTAGCCTAAAGATATTATATAACCAAATTGAGAAACATTTTAAATGTCAAAAATAGGAGTCATTTCTTTTTTTTAGTAATTATAAGCTTTTTGAGTGGAGAAGTGATGTGATAAAAGAATGGCTTACCATTGAACCCTTCGAAATGTGAAAAAATAGGGGGCAGCTGGGTAGCTCAGTGGAGTGAGAGTCAGGCCTAGAGACAGGAGGTCCTAGGTTCAAACCCGGCCTCAGCCACTTCCCAGCTGTGTGACCCTGGGCAAAGTCATTTGACCCCCATTGCCCACCCTTACCAATCTTCCACCTATGAGACAATACACCGAAGTACAAGGGTTTAAAAAAAATGTGAAAAAAGAAATGTGAAAAATTAGATTTGTTAATCAGAACAGATGAATTAAGAGGCAAAGGTAAGATAATTTTATGTAATTTTCCATGACTTAGATACTGGTCTATCTGGCTGTTCGAAGTATAGGCAGGTACTTGATAAGGGAAAGAAGTGTGGAAGAAAGGACACTAAATTTGGAGTAAAAAAAAATTAACATTAAGCAAATATAAGGACATCCAAGGTGGAAACATGGTTTCACAAGCCAACAGAGAAGTGACAATCTAGAGGGTGGCTTAACATTTCTTATTGGCCAAACCTCCTGACTTCTTTTATATATGAATATAGGTTATCCTGCTATCCTTCTTTTCCTATATGGTTTTAAATATCTAGCTCATAGTATTCATGTTGCAGGAACCTTCAGGCTATGCTTATAGTATTCCAACCAAACCATAAAGATTATGCTAATATCACTTTCAACATGGCCACATATGTCTAAAGATCTATAGATATATTATGTGACAATAAATAGTTTTATCCAAATCAAAGATATTTCTTTGAATAAGAGTTTAATTTACAGTTTGAATAAAGCCGCTACATAATTAAGAAGTAAGCTATAGGACAATCCTGAAACTATAATGTGATTCTATGTGAATAGAAACCTCTTTGAATAATACGTGACACCATTTTTGTAATAAATGTGTATGTATGACCAAAATATTTAGTGCCAAAACTTTTCTTTATTTCATCAGAAAAAGGGAACTACTATCATTTATATTGCAATTTATATTGTTTTCATCTTTGGATGCTTTCATTTTAAAATATAATTGACATATTAAAATCACTTTTAAGATCACTGTCAAATATAGCAGACAATGTGATCATCTACTTGAAACCCACTTATGCACTAGGCAATTTTTAAGTTGGCAGTTTAAAATCCATATAAATCTTTCTTCCTTCCATATATACTAGCAATTAAAGTGGTTACTCAGTCAATATTCAAACTGCTTCACTGGAGCCATGTAACTCTGATTACAAACTGTGTAATACTTTTTTTTTAAAAAATTGAAATTCTAATTAGCATTGGAGTCCTATCAGAGTTAGTAATTAAGAAAGTTGTCAGTGTCAATCCTATTATTCTTGATAATGAAATTATTTAAACATCAAACATGAATGTTCTATTAGCATGAAAATTATAATTATTGTTAACATCCTCATGGTGCTTAATAAATGTATCTCATCAACCTTCATTATCTTCTTGAACACCTGTACACAGATGTTTGTGATTAAGAATTTGAATAGGGACATGGACTCAAGATAGGATTTGAATTTACCTGATAGATTTTGAATACCTTTCCTGTATGTGTAGATAGAATTTTGCTCCCCAGGATTCCCTTACCCTGCATCCTATTTGTGTGCTCACACTGAGTGCAAGCACTATGTGCATAGGTACATAGGATAAAAGTCCTGATTGACCCTGCCTTTCTCTCTCTCTCTTCCCCTGATTCTGACTGGGGAAGCTGGCTTTGAGCCAGGCAGGAGAATTTATTCACATGGCCTTATTTTTGTTAGATAATTAGTTTTCTATTTCTATTTCTTTTTTTCCTTCTACTTCAAGTGATCATTAATATAATTTATAAAATTAATACTTGGAGTTATTGATATTGATTTAAATATTATATATATATATATATAAGTATATATAAGAATATATACACACTTCAGTAAATATGTATGTCCTATATTACTCAATATACTTTCAGCTGTTTACCAGACCTTCATTTAATGGATACTCTGGGCAAAAAATTGTATTTCAGTCTGGCAAATACTTATTCTTTATTTATAAAGGGAGAAAAGGCTTTATAATACATCCTCTACTTTTGTTTTCCATTTTTCCTAGACCTATGCTTAGTTTTAAGTGACAATGATCAAATTCCCTCTTACTTCTTGTAGGAATTAATCATGTGAAGATGGAAATATCAGTGGAAGATCACCTTATACTCAGGAAATGGATGCCAGCAAATTTTCTCATCCACCCTTCTTCAACTCTAGATAGCATCATAGTATAAAAAGAAAACCATATTTGAAGCCATCCCTTTGTGAACATGGGTAATTAATTTAACTTCTTGTATCCTTAATTCCTTCTACATGAAATGGGTTTAATAATATACAACTAACCAGATGGGCTGTTGTGAAGATAAAATGATATATATATAAATTTTAAATTTTTTTTAAAATTTAAAATTTTTATTTAGAATATTTTTCCATGGTTATATGATTCATAATCCCCCCTCCCACTCTCTCCTCCCCCATCCCAAAGTTGACATGCAGTTTTACTGGGTTATACATGTAAAAATGATATATATGAAAATAGTTTATAATATTGAAATACTATAAAAATATTACTTATTGTTATCATTATAATCTTATTATTATTACTTGTGCTTAGCATTACTGCTCTTTATTATATGAACAGAAGAATTATGACAATGACAACAATGATGATGTAATGATTATATTTGGGTAGTGATTCATAGTTTCCAAAACACTTTACATATATTGCCTCATTGAATCCTTAGAGCAAGACTATGAGGAAGAACCTTGCATACTACATTTTAAGTAAGTGAGGCTGAGAAAAATAAACAATTTAGCAAGGATCACAAAGATAGTAAGGCTTGTAAATGTCTAAGGCAGTATTTGAATTCAATTAATACTGATTCTGATTCTAGCTATTTGTTACCTATTTGTGAAGATTGAAGATGGTGAGGATGTTGATGATAATGATTGTAGAAAAAGTAATTATTGGTCTTATATTTCACTTAATAGGTAAAAAACAAAAAACAAATATCTCATTAAATTCTCAGGTCAGTATTACTAGGGGGAGACTAGTAAAGAGGGTGGGAAAGAGGAAACAATGTAGTCCAGCTCAACATGACCACTGTAACAAATACTTAGAAAGATTCAGGATTTTAAAGTCCAAGAACACACAATGAGTTATTATTCAAATTGAAGTCAGAATAAGGAGATAGAAGTCTACAGACACTGTAGATAGTCTCTCTAGGAAGGAAGAGGCTTCCAGCACAGGAAATGAACAAGACTGTACTAAGCCAAGAAAGGGTTTAAAATCCAGCAGAGTCAGGCCTGAGATTATTTAGGGAGCTGGAATAGGAGTCAACTTGTAATTCTGTCACTCTAACCCCAAAATATAGTATCAGATATAGATCAGACTATAGTGGGGAACCTAAGACTGAGCAACCAACTGAAAGTATCATAACAAAGCAAGGAAGGGCTGCAGGCTTGTAACTATGTTTTAGCATATACAAAACCAGCATAGAGCAGTAGTTAATACCTTTGATCCCAGAGAGAGTTTGAGAAGTGACTAATCAATCAATGAACAAACATTGATTAAGCACTTACTATATGCAGAGACAATTCACTAACTGCTGAGGACAGAATTAAGAGGCAAAAATAATTATTTCTCTCAAGGAATTTATAATCTAAAATGAATGACAACATATAAACAAGTTATATAAAGGATAAATAGAAAATAACCTAGGGTAGGCAATAGGAAAAAAAAGGTTGGGAAGAGCTTCCTGTAAAATATAGGATTTAAGTGGAGAGTGATACAGGGATGGGGGACAAACAGGGAAAATATCCATAGCCAAAGATGTAGGATCTTATTAAAAGAAAGGCAAAGACACCAGTGTCTCTGGATGAGAGAGGGCATGATAGGAAGAAAGGTGGAAAAAAGACAAAAAAAATTGGGTTGACGCTAGTTATTATTGAAAGAATTTAGAATCTAATTTTTGTTTCAGTTGCTTTCTTCCCAGATATACAAAAGTCGTGGTTGAATTGGACAGAGGGGCAATTATCTCTGAGACAATGGCAAAGCCTTAAGAAAATGTTTCAGTGATCTTAGATTAGTCAAGGTGGCAGAGTAGAAGTAGGGAATCTCAAAACCACCATGAGAATCCTCTTAAAACAGTCCTAAAATAATATCACAAAACAAATACAGGAGTAGGAGAACCAACAAGAAAACAGAGTGAAGCAACTTTCATGAAGAGAACAAATTGAAACTAAGGCAAAGAACATCTGAGGCACTGGGGTGAGAGGGAAGCATAGCCAGCTGGAGAATATGGCAAGAAGTAAGGAGCAAGCTAACAGGAAGCCCCACCCCCAGCCCACATCTACTGTGCCAGGTTCTAAACCGGGGTCCAAAGCAACATCCACACCTTGAGACTCAGCCTAGGCTAATAGAAATCCAACCAAATGCACACCCCTTAAAGTTCCAAGTAAACCTACCAAGGTCTGGAAATCTAGCCCAGGGCAGTCTATGCTGTACAACCTGAACTGTGTGGGCTCAGAGTGAGTCTAGAAGTCCCAGCCTGGTCATGTGATGAGGGCATGGACCCCAGTTTGGGGCAGTTGGTATTAGCTTGAGGGAGCCTGACTGAACCTTGCCAAAGCTCAAGGCAGAGCCCTAGAGCAGGGCAGTCTGCTATATGTTGTGCCTGACCTGATCAATCCCAGAATGAGACCAAAAACCTATGTCCAAGCCTGGTGCTAGAACTCAACTCGAATCATCAGCAGTCTCAGGGGTAATTGAATCAATAGTGGGATGTGCCTCTCAGAGCTCCCAGGCCACAGGTCATCATACCATCTCAGAAGAATTTAAACTTGCAGCATCCCAAAATAAGGCTAAGGGTAGCATTAAGGAAGAACTGAAGTTCAAGAGGGTGCCCTAGCCACCCAGAGAATAGAGTCTACCTTTAAAATAAAAGTGAACGTCAAGAAAAAGGCAGGGAAAATGAGCAAATGTCAAAAAAAGAAAAAAAAATTACCACAATTTTTATGGTGACAAAGAACAAGGCACACATAGAAGGGGGAAGTGAAAGCAAAGAAAACACATGCAAGGTCCAAAAGAAAAATATGAATTGAATTCATATTCTGGAAGAGTTCTAAAAAATTTCAAAAGAACAATTAAGGCAATCAGAGGAAAATGAGGAAGAGAAATGAAAAGGCAGAGGAAAATGGATAAGAGAAATTAAAGCAATACAAGAAGAAAAGGAAAAAGAAATGAAAAAGGAGGTTCAAAAGCTGATGGAAGAAAATAATTCCTTAAAAATTAGATTTGAGCAACTAGAAACTAATGACTTTATGAGAGATCAAGAAACAATAAAACAAAATCAAAAGAATGAAAAAAACAGAAGAAAATGCAAAATGTCTAATTGAATTAATAATGAACCTGGAAAATAGATTTCGAACAGACAATTTTAGAATTATTGGACTACCTGAAAGTCGTGATTAAGAGAAAAAAATGTCTTGGCCACCATAATGCAAGAAATTATTAAAGAAAACTGCCTGGATATTCTTGAACAATAGAAATTGAAAGAATCCACAGATCACCTTCAGAAAGAAATCCTTGAACAACAACTCCCAGGAATATAATAATTGAATTTAAGAGCCCCCCAGTTCAAGGAGAAAATGCTAGAAACAGTCAGAAATAAAGAATTCAAATGCCGTGGAACTACAATCAGGATTACATAGCACTTAACACTTCTACATTAAAGGACTGGAAGACATGGAATATGATATTACAGAAGCAAAAGATTTAGGTTTACAACACAGAGTCACTTATCCAGCAAAAATGAGTATATTCTTTCAGAGGGGGGGAAATGGTCATTTAATAAATTAGAAGATATCCAAGCATTCCTGATGAAAAGAGTATGCCTAAACAGAAAATTTGAAGTCCATACACAAGACCCAAAAGAAGTCTAAATAAAGAGAAAATTTAAGGGATTCAATAAGGTCAAGCTGTATGAATTCCTAGATGGAAAAAGGATAGTTGTAATTCTTAAAAATTCTTATTGATAGTAGAGCAGTTGGAAGGTACAGTGGGAAGTAAGCTGATTAGGATGATATGATGTGCAAAAAAACTAAAATCAAGGGATTGCACTGAGAGAAATGGGAAGGGAGAGATGGAATGAGGTAAATTTTATCAACTAAAGAAGTGTGAAAAACTATTACAGTAAACAGAAGGATAAGGCTGGTCCCACACAAGGCTTAAACTTTATTCTCACCATAACTGGCTCAGAGAGGTAATAACAGCTATACTCACTGGGGTATAGAATCCTATCTTACCCTGCAGAGAAGTAGGAAGTGAATAAGACAAGGGAAAGAGGGAGGCAATAGAAGGGAGAGGGAAGTGGTGGGGGGGGTTGATAAAAAGCAAAACCACTATTGAAAAGAAAGAGTGAAAGGAAAAAGAGGAAAAAGGAGAAAATAATAGAAAGGGGAATGCACAGATGGTAATCATAATTATGAATGTGAATGGGATGAACTCACCCATAAAATGGAAGTGGATAGCAAAGTAGAGAGAAAACAGAATCCAATTATTTGTTGTTTACAAGAAATACATTTAGGCAGGGTGACACACAGAGTAAAGATAAGGGATTGGATCAGAATTTATTGTGCATCATCTCAAGTAAAAAAAGCAGGAGTAATAATCATGATCTCAGACAAAGCTAAATGAAAACTAGATTAAAAGAGAAAAGGGAGGAAATTACATCTTGCTTAAAGGTACTATAAACAGTATTAAACATATATACACCAAATGGCATTGCCTCTAATTTTTTAACACAGGAATTAAATTAACTTCTGAAGAAAATAGAAAATAAAACTATGCTAGTGGGGAACCTCAACTTCCACATTTAAGATTTAGATAAATCAAACCAAAAAATAATCAAGAAAGAAGTAAAGGAAATTACAAAATGTAAATTAAATGGTTTTGATTATATTAAATTAAAAAGCTTTTGTACAAACAAAAACAATGTAGTCAAAATCAGAACGGAAACAACAAATTGGGAAAAAATCTTTATAACAAAAAACTCTGACAGGGGTCTAATTACTCAAATATACAAGGAGTTAAATCAATTGTATAAAAAATCAAGCCATTCCCAATTGATAAATGGGCAAAAGACATGAATAGGCAATTTTCAGGTAAAGAAATCAAAAGTATCAATTAGCACATGAGAAAGTGCTTATAAATCTCTAATAATTAGAGAAATGCAAATCAAAAGAACTCTGAGGTATCACCTCACACCTAGCAGATTGGCTAAAATGAAAGAAGGAGAGAGTAATGAATGTTGTAGGGGATGTGGCAAAATTGGGACATTAATGCATTGCTGGTGGAGTTGTAAACTGATCCAACCATTCTGGCTGGCAATTTGGAACTATGCTCAAAGGGCTATAAAAAATGCCTGCTTGTTGATCCAGCCATACCATTGTTGGGTTTGTGCCCCAAAGAGATCATAAATAAACAGACTTGTATGAAAATATTTATAGCTGCCCTTTTCGTGATGGCAAAGAACTGGAAAAGGAGGGTATGTCCTTCAATTGGGGAATGGCTGAACAAATTCTGGTATATGCTGGTCATGGAATACTATTGTGCTCAAAGGAATAATAAACTGGAGGAATTCCATGTGAACTGGAAAGACCTCCAGGAACTGATGCAGAGTGAAAGGAGCAGAACCACTGTACACAGATACTGATATACTATGGTAAAATTGAATGTAATGGACTTCTGTACCAGCAGCAATGCAATGACACAGGACAGTTCTGAGGGATTTATGGTAAAGAATGCTACCTACATTCAGAGGAAGGACTGCAGGAGAGGAAACATATAAGAAAAACAGTTGCTTGAATGCATGGATTGAGGCGGACATGTTTGGGGATGTAGACTCGAAACTACCACACCAATGCAACTAACAACAATTTGGAAATAGGTCTTGATCAATGACACATGTTAAAACCAGTGGAAATGTGTATCAGCCATGGGTGGGGGGAGTGCGGGGGGTAAAGGGGAAAGTAGGAGCATGAATCATGTAACCATGTTAAAAATGAATATTAATAAATGTTTAAAAAAAGAAAGAAAGAAGTAAAGGAAGTGAATAAAATCTTAGAGAAGTTAGAACTAATAGATCTCTGGAGAGAACTGAACAGCAATGGAAAGGAATATACCTTCTTTTCAGTAGTAATTGTTCCTACATAAAAACTGACCCTGCATTAGGCAATAAGGAAACTAAACTATCACTCAGCAGATAATATAATGATATACTTACAGAATCCTAGACAATCAACTAAAAAGTCAGTTGAAATCATTAATAATTTTAGTAAAGTTGCACATTAAATTATAAATAAATCCACATTAAATTATAAGCATTTGTACATTACCAACAAAGTTCAGCAGGAAGAGTTAGAAAGAAAAAGTCCATTTAAAAGCACTCTAAACAATATAAAATACCTGGGAATCATCTTGCCAATGCAAACAGGAATTGTATGAACAAAATACTTTTCATACAAATAAAGTCAGATCTAAACAAATGGAAATTTTTCCTTTGCTTATGGGTGGGCATAAAAATGACAATTCTACCTAAAATAATTTATTTAATCTGCACCATACCAATTAATCTACCAAATAATTATTTTAGAGAACAAGAAAAAAACACAAACAAGATTCATCTGGAATATCAAAAGTTCAAAAATATCAAGGGAATTAATGGGAAAAAATGTGAAGGAAGGAGTCCTAGCAGTACCAGATTTCAAAATTGAGCTATAAAGCTGCAATCATCAAAACAATCTGGTACTGACTAAAGAATAAAATGGTAGATCAATGGAGTAGGTTAGATACATATTACTCAGGGGTAAATGACTTTACCAACCTAGAATTTGGCAATCCCAAAGATCCCAGCTTTGGAATAAGAACTTACTGTTTAACAAAAATTGCTGGGAAAATGGAAAATTGTATGGCAGAAGTGAAGTATAGACCAATATCTCACACCTTATACCAACATAAAGTCAAAATGGATATATGATTTAAATATAAAAAATGATACCATAATTAAATTATGGCAACACAGAACATTTTACCAGGCAGATCTTTGGAGAAGGAAAAGAATTTATGATCAAACAGGAGCTAGAGAGTATTGTAAGATGTAAAATTAATCATTTTTATTATATTAAAATTAAAAATTTTTTAAATTTAAAAATTTGTAAAAAATACTAACCAATATTTTAAGGAAAACAAACTGTGGAAAAATGTATAACAAATGTTTCTGATAAAGATTTAATTTCTAAAATTTATAAAGAACTAAGTCAAATTTATAAGAACTCTAGCTACTCCCCAATTGACAAATTAACACATAATTTTCATATGAAGAAATGAAAGCCATCAATAATTAAATGTAAAAATATTCTCAACCAGTAAGGGACAAACTACAGCCGGTGGGCCAGATGTGGGCCGCCTGAAATGTTCTATCTAGCCATGTGACATTATTTCTAATCTGATGAATACGATGAGTAGGATACAATACAATGAAACTTCAAAAGAGTTGCCTAAGAAACAGACTGACAGATGAGCATTTCCTTTCCTTTGGACCCCTCTTCAAAAATTTTCCCATCACTGTTCTAAACCATTCTTGATTAGAGAAATGCAAATTAAAACAATGCTGAGGTACCACCTTATACCTATCAGATTGGTCAATATGGCAATAAAGGAAAGTGATAAATGTTGAAGAGAATGTGGCAAAATTGGGACACTAATGTATTCTTGGGGTAATTGTGAACTGATCCAACCATTTTGGAAGGCAATTTGGAGCTATCCCCAAAGAACTATACAACTGTGCATACCCTTTGATCTGGTAATACAACTACTGGGTCTGTATCACAAAAAAAATAATAAAAAAGGAGAAAGGATCTACTTGTACAAAAATATTCATAGCAGTTCTTTTGGTAGTGGAAAAGAACTGGAAATTGAGGGATTATCTATCAACTGGGGAATGGTTGAATCATAAAGTTTATAATGCTATTGAAGTAATAACGGGTAATGAAAGTTACTTTCATAACTGTTGAACAAAGTGGGGAGGGGTTCTTCAACCAGGACAAAATTAATTATTTGAGAAATTGTTTTAGGCAACTCCAGAATTCTTTTCTGAATGGAATGTCTTTTAAAATTTGATTCTTTTAAAGTTGTAGCCTCTTCTCTATCTTTGTATGAAATAAGTAAATTAGCTTGGCCTCTTTGGAAACAGTCAATAAAGTTTTGTATTCAAAACCTTGTCCAAATGGAAGAGATAGTAAATTAGACAAGTATGGTTTGGAAGGTAAGTCGTTTTTGTTTTTGTTTTTGCTTCTTTTGGGGGGGTAGGATTCTGTGCATATGTGTATTTGTATGTGTCTGTCTGTGTTTAGAAAATTGTACACACAAAATTAAAATTTCAGTAGGAAAATCATTCCGTTATTTTAAACCCTCATAAAAACTCTTCATATTTCTTCTTACAATACTGAATACTTAGGGCATTCAGTGTAGTTTTGAGGGCAAAGAGAGGGAGAAAAAGAGATAAGAGTAAAAGGAAATTATGATATCATAAGCTAATTAGAAGCTATGAAGTTGTGATTACCAAAATTGTGACTTAATTCACTTTTTAGATACCTGGAGTGCTATATTACATATAGTAAATTTTGAGTTGATATTCTTTACAAAATTGAATTAAGATAAACCAATTAAATAGAAGAAATAAGTATCCCTCAGAATCATAGATTCATTGTTTCAGAAGCCAGGAAATGAAGATTATTTTTCTAATTATAGAGCGTTTTGACAGAAATATAATTCATTTAAAGAAACGCTTTTGTAAACAAATAGCCCATATTTAAAAACTGGTTGTAATAATAGTAATTAATATGGTGATTATAGTAAGCATTATATACTTGCCTAATTAGTTATTGTTATTTCATTGATTGGATGGAAAAATCATATCCTCGAAAATTCTGTATGAAGTTTCCAATATGATTATTATAAAATGCATTTGTTGGGGATTTTTAATTATGATCTTATGAAAACTTACCTTAGCTTATCAATTATACTGTGAATGAAATCAGTACCTGACATGAATTTCATAAATCACTGTTAGACCTAGTGTTTGAAATGGTATTTTTTATCTGAATTATCTTGGGTTATCAATTATATGATGATAACTTCAATTTCTAAAGGAATGACATAAGCTGTTTAGACCTGTTAATTTGGAAATGCAAATTAGCATCTTTTTATGTGATTATTATTATTATTATTATTATTATTATTATGTTTTTAAGTTTGTTTGTGTTGTAAAATCTAAAAATCCATTGTATAAGAAATTTTGTCCGGAGAATGGTAAAATTATTTCCCTGAAGATTTTATTTCTACTTGATTTGCGTATTCTGCAATTGATTGAGTTCTTAGAGATCATTGTTTTGATGTTGAAACCTTGGAAACATCTACTTAGGTATATTTTTGAAAAGGGGAAAAATTACTCAGTGAAATGAATTTGAGATTGGTAAAAACAAATAGAAAGTTATAAAAGGTATTGGATCAAAAAATGAAGAAACAAGATATGTATAATTTTATTAAAGGCCTTTAATTAGAGTTCATCGCAAGAATATGTATACAAAGGAGGGAATACTATATCAAGTAGGAACTATTTGCATTTATAGTATTAGCAAAGAATTTGAAGGTAAAGGTTGATTGTTTCATAAAAGTTAGCAAGTTTGAGTTAATACTAATTTGTTTTGTAGAGATATGAATTTAAGGGCTGTCTCAAGTGAAGTTACAGAAAAAAAAAATTAGATCTGGACTTAGAAAGTGCTTGGCTATTATCAAGCCTTTCCTCATTCACAAAAAGGGAAGGGTTTGTAAATTTAGAAAAATCCTACCAGTTAGGTGCATTACTGAAGAATGAGACTCAGTAAGGACTGGAAAAATTATGAAAAGAATGAAAAAATTGTTAATTATTATGTGGAATAGCTGAAAGGAAAAAAAATTCACAATCCCCTTTATCTCTAACCTTGCAAGGTCTTTTGAAACCATCTGTGTTAGTAAGGTCATTAGAGCCATGAAAAGAGTTTGCCATTATTATTCTCCTTTGAGTTTATACTTTGACTTTTCCTATCATTAATGTAACTTTCTAAGGTTAAGCTTTTACTTTCTTTTCTTAAAAAAATCCTTGCCTTCTCACCTTCTCTCTTGGATTAAATGTGAATTATCAATTCAAAAAGAGAAGAGTACACAGAGTCACATAGCTAGGACATGTCTGAGGCCAAATTTGAACTCAGCACCTCCCATCTGTAGACCTGACTCTCTAACCACTGAGCTTCCTAGTTATCCCTTTTTTTTGTCTTTTGTTGATTTTCTTTCCATGTTACTTTGACTCTGTTGAGGTTTTGCATTGCTCCTAGGGTAGAGGGTTCCAAGTTTGCAATATAGCCTTCTCTGGTGCTTGGGATAGGCCTGGCTGTCTTTTGATCCCTCAGTATGCTTCAAGGGGGTGGCCTGATTGGCTTCTTGTGGGGTGCTTTGCACCTGTTTTGTCCAGCTAGATTCCTTCCCCCTGTTGTGAGGTCTTCTGGTGTCTCTTGTGCTGTGCTGTTCCCCTTCTATGCTAATTCATTGTCTTGGGCCACATTGGCTTCCTCCTCTGCTATTTTGTCACCTCAGGTCACTTAGTAGCTTGTAAGGATCTCTTATTCTGCCATTTCTTTACCTCATACCAAGTGTAGTGATGGAGGGCTAGTGTTGGGATATTCCCCAATTCTGCTATTTTATTGTCCAAGGCTCTTTGGCAGTGCTTTGGATTTGTCTGTGTTATGCTGGTTCTCCCATGCTATACACACTGAGCTACTCTCCCTTTTCACTCCAGTGAAATATGTCTCACCATCTTCCTTTTTGGTTATAGAGTCTTTATTTTCTATTTCTGTGTGTTTGGAGGTTTCGGGTGAGTTGTGTGTCCTTCATTCCACCATCTTAGCTCCCAGCTTGAATTCCTCAAGCAAATTGGTTTTTAAAAAGACATGAAAGACCTTCATGAAATTATGAAAAGCAAAATGATTAGAACTAAAAGCACATTATATACAGAATCAGAACAATAGTTTGAACAAAAATGATGAATATCCATCTTCAGAGAAAGAACTGACATATAGAAACATGAAAGATGAAGTTTATAAATATATGTTCTTTTCTCAAATTACGCCTTCTGTAGTTTGGGGAGGGGAGAGATGGAGAGAGTTATCTTGGAATTTTAATTTAACCAAAAAAGAAATAAATTAATTAAACAAGAAAAGATAGCTAAAAAATGTTGCCATTCAAATAGAGTCTAGGTGCCAACTTGTTGGAGATATGTGAGAAGGAATTAATCCATGTTTCAGGTAGCAGTTAGTTTTTAATGAGCAACCTCTAAGGTCTAACCAAACTCTCAAAGTCTAAGATTTTATGATTCAGAATTCTTTAGCCAGTATTTCAGTTAAAGATGCTCCCTTAGTCATAAACACAGAAAGGGCAAAAAAAGGCCACCTCAGTGTTTAGAGAGTTACTAAAAAAAGTTAGCTTCATATGAATTATTCATGGGCATTGAGTAATTCAAATGAATATTCAGTCAACAGTACTTGCCTGTGATATTTTATTCTTGGACTACATCAAAGGACTATAGCAGAGCTATAAAGCCCTATCTCAAGAGTATCATGGGATATTATTTTAGTTTAGCCTTTAATAGCCCCTCTCAAAAACAAAACAAAATAATTGCTTGAAAAGTACACAACAATCAAATGTTTCATTAAAGAAAACAATCCCATGATGGACCTATTTGGTTTGGTATACAAAATAGCTTTATATCATTAAAACTGTCTTTCTAAAGTAGGCTAATGAAGTGTGGTTAAGATGTATGAACAAATTTAATTTCCAGGGTATCTGTTAAAGAGATATTGCTCACTGTGCAAGCTTGTGTTTGTTGTTTGTTTGTTTTTTTTAAATTTCCATATGCACATCCACATTTCTCTGGTGTATCCTCTGCAAAGTCAGATAAGAGTATGCTGTATGTGGCATTTTGCCTCTTGACTTTCAGAAATACTCCTGTGTGAAAACAATATTTGTTTGCTTACATGAAGAGTTTAGAATTTTCAATGTTTTTATGAGTGATAGAATGTCAGTTATTACTTTCCCATATAAACTGGATAAATTCTGCATATCTGCCTATGTCTTACTCTAAAGAGTAAAAGTAATTTTGCCAAATGCTGTTTTATTTCATTGATTTAGTGTTCATTTCCTAGTGGCAAATAACATCTTAGTGTCTTACTCCTAAAAATTCACCTTTATTTTACATATACTCTTTCATGAAACTTAGATATAAAGTGTTTTATAAAAATTTAAAATTATTACATAGTGATAAATATATGTAAAATATAAAAGTAAAAAAAACATGCTAAGCAGTTGCACTTGTAAAATGAACCAATTTTTCTTTTCCTCTTCAATAATATGAAAACAACTTGTTAATAGGGTGCTAAAAAATCAATTTAATAAAAAAATAATGAGATGGTAAAAATGAGAGTTTTAAAATTTTTTCTAAATATTAGCTATTTGGAATATTTTCATAAAGTCATGTATTCATGTTGAATATAGAGAAGTATGGAATGACATATGTATTGATTAAAATTGAAGTAAGTAGAACAAGGAAAACATAGATAATGACTGTTAAGATGTAAATAAAAAAAACAGCATTAAGAGGTTGAAATGGTATATTGTGAAATTATAATGATGAAGCTTAATCACATAAAAAAAGGTGTGGCAAGATACCTCACTTCATTAATATGCAAAAGTGGATGGGTACATGGGAATAGAACATTGCATATATTAGCAGTTAAATTTTGTTATGATTAATTAGTTTTGCTGATTTTTTGCCACTTTCTCCTTTTTTAAAGTCTCTGTTATAAGAGATAGCTCTTTAGGTGAGAGAATGTTAGAAATATAAAAAAATAGCATGAATAAAAATTGATTAAAGAAAACATTTTGTTACTATTAGTTACTTAAAGCAGGTTTCAGGATGTTGTTTATACACTCTTTCATCTGAAAAATGTATGTATCCTTTAACCCTCATCCACTGGGGAATGCCTCTTCTGTCAATTCCTTATATACTTTGTATATTCATTTATTTGTCATGCTTTCCACTCTACCACTTGTCATCATTAAATTCATTCAAAAGCTTTTACATTTTATGTAGGCAGCATTTTCTATTTTCTATTTTATGATCTCTTATATACTTTATTTAGTAAAGATTTTCCCCTAATTGTAGTAAGAGAAGATCTGGTTTAATTCTAATTGCGATTTTCTTCTCTTTTTTTTAAAAAACAGTGTACCTATTTGCATTCAGGTTAAACAACAATTTTTACTTTATTGTGACATACAGTATCAGTTGTCGTTATATATCTAAATTCAACCAAACAACTTTCCCTTTTTCCCAGAATTTTTTTAGAGGAGAGTCCTTTCCCCAGTGCTTTAGATTTTCAGATATTTCAAAAACTAGACTACTTTTTATTGTTTCAAGTCCCTTAATTATCTAATCATTTCAACTAATATCCTTTTTAATATACTAAACAGTAACAAGTATTTTTAATGACTACTTTGAGAAGTAATATTTCATGGTCACTTTTTCCTCATTATTTCTCTTGAGATTCTAGATGTTCTTCTTTATTTTTTTTCTAATTTTATCTAGTTATTTAAGTGATTTGATTTTTATAGCACTAAATTTATAAATTAATTTAATAGTATTATAATTTATTATTCTTTATATTTATATCAAATATTTCTGGATATTATTATTTTTTGTTTCCTGGTTTGTCTTGTAAAAAGAGTATGATATAGTGTCTTCTAGCTGTTTTTAGAATATTCTTACAACAAATAAAAATAATATTAAGTCATCTTTAAAAGTTTTAGAGAATTTACTTATAAATCTGTCTATCCTACATCCCTTTTTTCCTTTCCTTTCCTTTCCTTTCCTTTCCTTTCCTTTCCTTTCCTTTCCTTTCCTTTCCTTTCCTTTCCTTTCCTTTCCTTTCCTTTCC
>NC_058133.1:92990491-93051875 GCF_016433145.1 Gracilinanus agilis | reverse complement strand
AAAGAGAAAAAACATCCTCATCCATAATTTCAAATTTTTCATAGGATGGAAATATATATATATATATATATATATATATATATATATATATATATATTTCCTACTTTGCTATGCCCCATAGTCCAGGAACGTTTAGGACTAAAGAAAGTCCCAGTGATGGCATGTAAGGTCCCAAGAAAGAAATATTCTGGAAGACTGAAGAATATGAGCAACACAGACTGAGTAGAAGATTTATGGGAAAATTTAATGTTCATAACCTCCAAAGTGTGCTTCATAGGGATATAAAACCATATGCCTATTTCAAACCCATTCAATCTCTCCCTATCTGTGTAAGACTGAATGTCTGCTAATAGTAATCTTCATTTGTCCCAAACCACTCCCTCACAATTTTAAAGAAGAAACCTAAAAATTGAAATGCACATAAGCATAAGCAGAATTAAGATATGGCAGCAGAAGTAGAAAGGAAGTCATGGGTCGTAACATAAACTATGATGGAGCAGAATAATCGACTAGCAGGAAAAACAATGAAAAAAATGATGAGTAGGTAAAGATTGCCCTGAGCTACTAATTGTCAAGCCTAGGAAAGTAATAACCTGCATAGATTGTGACTTAGTGGTCCATATGTTCTCAATCTTATATTTTATTTTAGTAGTTGTGAAAAAATAGAAGATAAGATTAAAAGTATATTTTTATATATACTATATATTTTTATTTATACTTTTATAAAAAAGTATATTAGTTATATATACTAACTAGTCTAATAATTGAACTCTTTTTAATTTTTGGACAGAGGTCTACCCTCTTAACTCTTGAATCCTGGGTAGCACTTTAGTGGAAAAAGCTTTGTATTTGAAATTAGTAGGACCTGGGTTCAAATCATGACTCTGTTACTTATTACCTGGGACAATTTGGGGAAAGTCACCTAGATTCTCAGGGACTAGGTTTCCCATCTATAATATATAGCCATCTAACAGAATGAATCAGTCATTAGACAATAAGATTAAGCTTCTGCTATGTTCCAAGCACTGAACAAAGAGCTGGGGATACAAAAAAAGACAAAAGATAATCCTTAGCCTCAAGGAGTTCACAGTCTAATGAAAGAGACAAAATGTGAGCAATGATGTACAAATGAGCTATAAAGAAAATAAATAGGAGATAACACATGGGATAAAATATAATTAAGGGAGATTAATAAAGTCTTCCAATAGAAGGAAGTATTTTAGCTGAGACTTGAAGCAATCGAGGGAAGTAAGGAGGCTGAGTTGAGGAGAGAGAATTCTAGACATGACAGTTTTCCAGTGGAAATGCCCAGAGTTCAGAAATAGTGTCTTGTGTGATGAATAGCAAGGAGACTAGAATCATTAAATAGTATACATGATGAGGAATAAAGTATTAAGAAAATTTGAAAGATAGAAGAGGATAGGATTGTAAAAGACTTTGATGTTAAATAGAAGATTTTATATTTGATCTTGGAAGAGATGGGGCAGGGGGACTGGATTTTAGTGAGTAGAGGAGATGAGGATGACATTACTATACCTGAATTTTAGGACTACCTCTTTGGCAAATTAATGGATAAAGGTCTGGAAAGGCGAGAAACTTGAGGCAGGAAGACCAACTAAGAAACTACAATAATAGTCTGCAAATGAAATGAGTCTATACCAAGCTGATGACAGAGTCAGAGGGGAAAAGAGAATATATACTTGAGATATTACAAAAGAAATAGCTATAGGTTTTGATAACAATATGGGAGTGCAAGAGAAATAGAGAAATCAAAGGAAAATAGCTAAGTTGTGAGTGTAGGGAACCCTGACAATGGTAGTTCCCTGGACAAAAATAGGAAATTTTCAAAGGAGAGAATGTTGGTTTTAGAAAAGATGAGTTCACATTATGCATAAAACATCCAATTTGAGATGTCTAATAGGCAACTGCTAATGTCAGGAGATAGGGATAAGTAGTTCAGAAAATGATTAGCATAAAGATGACACCTGGTTATCCATAGGTCACCAAGTGAAATAAGATAGAGAAAAGAAGAGAAGATGAAATCCTACAGGATTGACATATTGAGAGGGGAAAAGTATTCGATTTTACAATTAAAAGCTCATTGGTAATTTTGGAGGTAGCAGTTGCAGGGAAAGGGAAAGAGAATAAAAATTTTGGCATAGGGCTTACTATGTTCTGGGCATTATCCTAAATACTTTATAAATTTTATCTCAGTTTCCATTGAGTGATGAAATCAGAAGCCAGAATGCAGTGTTAAAAAGAGAGGGAAAGGAAAGGAAGTGGAGACATTTACTGTAAATGGTCTCCTGAAGAAGTTTAACCACAAAAGGGAAAAAAGATATGGAATGATAGCGAGTAGAGATGGGTGGATCAAATTAGTTTTTTGACAGTGAGGCAAACATGGGCATGTTAGAAAGGAAGCAGCCAGTTGGTAAAAGAGAGAAGGAAGATAAATGAGAGTGAGAAAAACAGAAGAGGCAATTTGCTAAAGACAGGATACAACATCTAGTAAGATTTTCTATAGTAAGGAGAAAGGACCTCTTTTCATGTGAGACAGGGATGAAGGAAGGATAATAGAAGTCATATAGGCATGTGATATAAGGATGAGGGTGGAAAAGAGATATTTGGGTGAATGTCCTCAATTTTTTCAGTGAAATATAAAACAAAGGTCTCAGATGAGAGTGATGGAGTAGGAGGAGCCACTAGAGATTTGAGGAGTGATAAAAAAGGTTTCTAAGAGCCATTTTGAAGAATGGAATAGTGATTTATTTAGGGGAATATAAAAGGATTCCCTTGCCACAGTGAGGGCCAAGTTGAAACTATGTAATGAATTAGTGGACTCAGCACAGTCTTGTAATTTTCTTCAGTCTCATTCAAGAGCACATGAGCAAATGATCCAAAGCTAGTGACTGACAAGGCAAGTGTGCTGATAAGATAAGTCAGCTAAGAAACTGAGAGAAAAAGACAGTGAAGAGTTGCATCTGTCCACCAAGGACAAATAGGGAAGTGAAGAGAGTGTACCTAGTGCAGAGCTGATGGCACAGCAAAGAACTAAGTCATCAACCACTTAGAGGTTACTGGGAGGATGAAGAGCATGGTTTGGAGATGCAAGACAGAGAGTGAAATGGAATGACAAGAGATATGAATATTTCAGAGTTCTTAGCACATAGAAGTGGAACATTTGTGGGTGAAGGCAAGGTCAAAGCTATGATCATTTCTCTGTGTATCTGAACTTGGGTGTAGTAATAGGTAATATGAAATAAGTAGAATGATGGGGAGGTTAACATTATTGAAAGACTACCAGAATGTACTTTGGAATTCTCTAATATGAGGTGAAAAGCTGGGGAGGATAACAAGAGTATGAGTCAGGAAATGAATTCACAGAAGGAACAAGGAATATTCTGAAGATCAGTTGATAATAGCTACCAGAAATTAATTGGGTGATAGATATGGTTTGAGTGAACCTTTTTTTTAAGCAGAGGAGTTATTAAGATATTGTTATAGAGCAGTGATGAGCAAACTTTTTAAAGAGGGGGCCAAAGGAAAGGAAATGCTCATCTGTTAGTCTGTTCCTAAGGCAACTCTTTTGAAGTTTCATTGCATTGTATCCTACTCATTGTATTCATTATATTAGGAATAATGTCGTTTGGCCAGATAGAACATTTCAGGGGGCCAAATCTGGCCTGTGGGCCATAGTTTGTCCATCACTGTTATAGAGTATGCACTTGGAAATATTCTTGGAAACCAAGTATCCCAACTTCCCCACCTTACATTGGGGGAATAAATGAAAATAAAAATTATCTGTATCATTAGGAACTAGTCATAAATTCAATGTCATAAGATTAAAGGAATAAGAAAAGAAGAAATTTAAGATGAAATCAAGTTTCCTACCTATGAAACAGGAAATCCAAAAAATACAGAGGAAAAGTGTAAGAAAATGTAGAGTATGACAATGGGAGGTTAACTGAAGGGAGGGGAATCTGGAATTGGATAGTGGATTCTAGAGAATGAGGTTTGAAAGATGACAATTACATGTTCAAAATCACTGAATCAGCTTGTGATGAATAAATTCAGAAAAGTTACCAACATTTATAGGGGTTTGGCCAGAGAGTAAAGTGTTCACAGGGACTTGGCACAGGTTAGGGGAAAAGTTGGAGGGATATGAGGAAATAATGTTTTACCTTTTCCTCTGAAGACAAGACACTAGAGTAAAAGACCTGGCATTATGGAATTGTGTTTCTACTGTTATTCTACAGGCAGGAGATATGTGGGTAATGGGAATGATATTTTTCTATTTCTCACAGATATTTCTCTCAGAAAGGCAGAAGACAGTACAAAGGAATATTATTTCTACTCTTTTATTTTGCTAAAGAAAGGAGATCAATCTTTAATGATGGAAGTCTTCATAACTTCCCTTATCTAAAGTCTATGATTATGTAATGTTATGTCAACATGCTCTAAGTCATCACCTCTCCCATATATTTTATAACTAATAGTACACAAAACATTGACATAAAAATTCAAATAAAAACTAACTCAAGGAGAAAAGTTGATAATGTAAAAAAATAGATGAGAAGAAAGATCTGAAATAAAAAGAAGTAGATAGTAGGAATTGAGGAAGAATTAAGAATGAGGAACAAAAAAAAAGGTTAATAGATTGGGAGAAGTGGTCTGTCTTCATTGAATGGATAGACTTTCAATGGAACTGTGATAAAATAAAGTAGAATATTGGAATATAGTTGCTCGTTCTACTTTTAAAACATGTGTCTCAGTGAAGTAGTAAGTGTCTACTTAGCACTGACCTACAAAGGACTGTATTTCTGAAAATTTTGTTCTAACTTATTTACCAGAGTAACACAATCCATAGTAAGGGAGTGGGCTCGATTTTTCTTTACACCAATTTCTCTTCTTAGGGAGTATACATATAAAAGACTTTATCATATATACTCCAAAACAAACTTTCTAAATACTACAGAAATGATTAACTCAAGGCATTAAAACAAAGCCAAATTATGTCCATTGTCCACTGTTTGGCAAAGCACAAAAACTACAATTCATTTTATTGAGATTTCCATTAAAAGATTTGAAATCGTCACAAAGGCTTCAGTGCATGGAGGGTTAGTGTTGAGTTGTCCAGGCACCCTATCCATTGGAAAGATCACATATTCTGATCACTTGGGAAAATTAGTTATTTAATGAACTTAGTTTTCTCATACATAAATTGATACAATATATGTTATTAATATTAATGTCAAAAAATAGATACTTGTTTCAGTACTTGTACTAAGCTGCCAGTTAAAAAAATATCCCATAGCCAGAATGTGACTGGACTTGTAGTTGAAACACTCTCCGTTATTTTGTTGTGCTAATGGATTGCGGGGTTTCCCTTTTGATTTTTCAATTTTGCTTTTTGACTTGAAAGGTATATTTGTCCTTCTATGAAATAGGTTACTAAATCTAATGGCATCCCAGAGAATTATGAAGGATTTTTTCATAATGTAATACATTTCTTGTGGAAAACAGGTATTATATCACATCAGAAAGTAAGTAGTCACTTTTCCAGGAGTCAAGGCAAGATTACATTTATACAGAAAATACACTTAGCCTTACTTTGTGCGACATTGTATCAGAGTCAGATCTGATTAATTTTACCATTTGTCCATTTGGATATTGCCTCAGGAACTGAAAGTTGTTGGCATAAGAACTACTAGCAACATAGGAGTCACATACCAACTGTTAGAAAGCATTAAAATCAAAGGATATTTTTTGCAAGGTGGAAGAAGTAGTATATGATATTCTAAGATTTTGTGTGTGTGTGTGTGTGTGTGTGTGTGTGTGTGTGTGTGTGTGTGGACAGGGGACAGTGCTAATAATTTCTTTTAGGCTGTCATCTATAAATCTTCCAAATTCAATTATAAATCCTCCATTTTAATGGATTTTGGTAAGGTATTGATGCCGATATTTTATTTTTCAACAGGCTTTTTTTCGTATATCAGGAGGAAAGTAAATATAAATAATACAAATTATTAGGGAGTATTATTTATTTAATTCTAATTTTAAATGTCTTTCCTTTCCACTCATTCATTTCAGTCCATAGCATAAAAGATTTCTGATAGCTCAAGACTAATAATGCACACTTGCAGTGACCTCTGACACTGAAGAGAAAGAAAGCTCTGTCCTGGTACCCAAGAGGATAGTTTATGAAAGTTTCTGAAACAAATGTGGCCAGAGTGATTCTTGGTTTTGAAACAGTATCAGGATAATTATAGCCCCCAAATCAGGAGATAAATGTTTCAAAGTTTTAATAGATATTATATTGTTTAAATTAGATATCTTTCTACTGTCAAAATATCAGACTTTAACATCCTCTTCCAAAGCAAAAGTCTACCATCTCTGTTAATGAAGAATGAGAAGTTGTTTTCAGGATTGGGTGATTAAAGACTAAGATCCAAAACAGTATTTTTCATGTATTTGTAGTCATTGGCTATTATCACAAGCAGCCAAAGATCAGTCGGACAACCAGAATTAACAATTTTATTAGGGACTAATTTGTCCAAGGTTGCCTTACTCTTTAGGCTCTTTCATAAAAACCATCTGAAAAATGAAATGAATCCAACTTTTCAGTGTTGTCTGATGTGCTCATAGTCATTTAGATCACACCCTAAAATTAGAACCAAAGGGAAAGAATTTAAAGCTGGAAAGGATATTAGAAATGGTTTAATTGAAACCCTTTATTTTACAGAAGAGGAATAACCTTTTTAGGGTCACATTGGAGAAAGCAGCACAACTGTGTTTTGAATATAGGTTCTCTAACCTTAAGCCTTTCACTTCTCTAAACCTCAAAGTCTCTATACTTCTCTTAACAAAATGATGACACCTGAACTACACAGGGAGCATCCTATTCTTTAATTCCTATTTTTTTATACTTTGGAACATAGCATTAGTTTGAAACAATCATACCATGTAAAGATTGCTTTAGAAGAGAGGCAGCTTAAAAGCAACATGATGGCGATCTTCTAATATTTGAACAGTTAGCATGTGGAAGTGAAGTTAAAGTTCCATTCTCTTATCATCTCTGTTAGTTACCCTGATCATCACCTTGCATCAGCTCATCCCTAATGAAGATACAGTATTTATATTCTTTACTCATTAGACATCCTAGATATGAATGACACAGCAGCTTGCCCATCTTCAAGCTTCATACTGAAGAATTCAAAGCTGAGAAACAGTTGGCTCAGACTTCTGAAGGAAGAAATGGTACCTTCTGAGACATAACCACTACCAAAAAGAAACAAGTTCTTACATAGGTATCAACTTGTGAGATGGAGCTTCAGGTATGAGGAACAGAGACGAGCCAAGTTTGTCTGGTAGGATGAGTTCAGGATAAATTATAACATTCAATAGAACTGTTCCACCTGCCTTTAATGTACTCTATCTTTTTCTGACTCAGAATTTCTTTCTCCTTTTAAGTCGTAGCATAACCTTTATATTTTCTCTGAATTTTTTTCTTGAACTACCAAGTGTTAGTGTATTGCCTCCCGAACTACCTTTTATTTACTTTCTTTATGTCCATAGATTTGTCCTATATGTACCTGTTTCCCCATTAGAATGTAAGCACCTTATACGTTTTTGAGTTACATATATAGAGGCAGATGATAGACAAACTCATAAGTTTACCAAAATATAAAATGTAGATGGGGAAAAGAAGAGTTGAAGGAGTATGATAAGGATGATGAACATGAAAGAAGAGATAAGCCTATGGACAAGTTGGAAATGAACTCAGAGAAACTGATTTCATGACAACCAAGAGAGAAGAAAGTATCCAGAATAAAGAGGTGGTCCACAATGACAAATATACCATATAGTTTGAGGATAGAAACTGAGAAAAGTCCTTCAGAGTTAACAATTAATAGATCTCAAATTTAAAAATAAAAATTTTAACTGAGTGATGAAGTTGGAAGACAGATTGCAAAAAAGGACTAAAGGGGGGAAATATAGGTAACTATCATGAGCAACTCTTTTTCAAAGGCATAGGTTAAAAGAGGAGAAATATATGATAATAGATTGAGATGGCTGTGGGACTAAATGGTTTGTTTTGTTTTGAGATGAAGGAGACTGGGAGTTGTTTGGAAACATCAGGTAAGGAAGTAATAGAAAGGAAGAGGTTGAAGCTCAGGACACCAGTAATACATGAATGCTCTGGAAGATCGAAAAGGGTTTGTTAAGTTCTAGACCACTTTCTAGCTCTGTGACCCTAGGCATGTAACAATTCCCATGCCTAATTTTTTACTACTATTCTGCCTTAGAACCAATAAACAGTATTGATTCTAAGATGAATATAAGAATTGTTTAAATTAATTAATAACTTAATTAATGTAGGCCTGTTTCCATATTATTATTTGCAATAGAGTGATTGTTTAAAATCTACATAAATTCAAAATGGCTAAATGATTTAAATATAAAGAGTGAAATTATAAGCAAATTAGGTGAACAGAAAATAGTACACCTGTCAGATGTATAGGAAAGGAAGGAGTTTAAGAGTAAGCAAGAGATAGAGAACATTACAAAATGTAAAATGAGTAATATTGATTATATAAAATTTAAAAAGGTTTTGTACAAACAAAACCAAAGCAACAAAAATTAGAAGGGAAGCAACAAACTGGGAAAAAAGTATAACAAAAAACTCTGAAAAAAGTCTAATTTCTCAAATTTATAAGTAACTAAATCAATTGTACAAGAAATCAAGCCATTCCCCAGTTGACAAATGGTCAAAGGATATGAATAGACTCTTTTCAGATGAAGAAATCAAAACTATCAATAAGCACATGAAAAAGTGTTCTAAATCCCTCATAGCAAGAGAAATACAAATCAAAATAACTATGAGGTACCACCTCACACCTAGAACATTGGCCAAATGACAGTAAAGGAAAATAATAAATGTTGGAGGGGATGAGGCAAAATTGGGACATTAATGATTTTCTGGTGTTGTGAATTAATCCAGCCATCCTAGAAGACAAATTGGAATTATGGCTCAAATGGCTTTAAAAGATTGCAGGCCCTTTGATCCATCAATACCGTTACTTGGGTTGTACCCCAAAGACAATAATGAAAAATGTTTGTACAAAAATATTTATAGTTGCACTCTTTGTGGTTGCAAAAAATTGAAAAATGAGTGGGTGTCCTTCAATTGGGGAATGGCTGAACAAAATATGGTATATGATGGTGATGGAACACTATTGTGATCTAAGGAATGATGAACTAGACAATTTCTATATGAACCGGAAGAATCTCAGTGAACTGCTCCAGAGTGAAATGAACAGTGCCAAGAGAGCATTATACACAGAAGGTGAAATATTATGGAACTATCCAATGTAATAGACTTTGCTACTAATAGCAATACAATGATCCATGACATTCCTGAGGGATTTATGAGAAATAATGCTATCCAAATCAAGAGAAAGAACTGTGCAAGTAGAAACACAGAATAAAAACATATGACATCACATATCAATTATTTGTATTGGTATATGATTTGGGGTTTTGGTTTTAAAGAATCATTCACTATGACCAGGTGGATTTTATACAAGGAATTCAAAGCAGGTTTAATATTAAGAAAATAACATAATTGAGCTATTGTATAACAAAACTAACAGAAAGCACATGATTATCTCAAAGGAAACAGAAAAAGGCTTCAACAAAATACAATAATCATTTCTATTAAAAACACTTGAAAGCGGGGCAGCTGGGTAGCTCAGTGGATTGAAAGCCAGGCCTAGAGACAGGAGGTCCTAGGTTCAAATCCGGCCTCAGACACATCCCAGCTGTGTGACCCTGGGTAAGTCACTGGACCCCCATTGCCTACCCTTACCAAACTTCCACCTATAAGTCAATACACAGAAGTTAAGGGTTTAAAATTTAAAAAAAAACAACACTTGAAAGCAAAGGAATAAATGTGCTATTCCTTAAAATTAGTATATACCTAAAAATACCTGTGAGTACCATTTGTAATGGGAATAAGAGAGAAGCCTTCCCAATAGGATCTGAGTGAAGCAAGTGTGTCCATTTTCACTATTATCACTTAATATTGTACTAGAAATGCTGGCTTTTGCAATAAGAAAAGAAATAGAAATAGAAGAAATTAAAGCATTCCCAGGCACGTCCCCCAAGCTTCCCTTTCAATGTATTGATTCTTATATGCCACCTAATGTGAGATCATTTATCTCAACTTACTTCCTTTTCTCTTTTCCCCCTATATTTTTCTTATCCCTTGAATTTTTTCAAATATCATCTCATCCTATTCAATTTATTTCTATAATTTTTCCAATGCATGTGTTAAACTCCCATAATTTATGGTCCCAAAAGCAATCTTTTGCTTTCTTCCACTTATTTGCTTTAGTTGCTGCAATTTTTACATGAACATATTCAAATTAAAAAGGATAATTTTTATGCAGTATATAGTTTTTGTCCTTACAAATTTAGTGAAGATTAAACCATAAATATTTTTTTCAGAAATATCAATAAAACTGCATCTTTAAAATTACAAATTAGCTTGCTTCTTCAACATGATGCAGATAAATTAAAAACAGCAATTATTCTTTTAAAAATATTTTAACAATTTCTTACCTAAGCATCTATTTTTCACTCTACTATACTATTATGTGTTTTCAAGATTACAATGATGTTCCTAACAAGAAGCAATTTTTCTATTATTTGAGGGAAATTAACTGTATAATGAGAAAAGAGTATTTAATAATCATGAAAACATGTTCATTTATTTTAGTTATCCAAATCATATTATTCATAAAGCCCTGTCAATCTGACCATTGTGTAAAAAACAAATAGAAATGAAGCATCATTTTCCTGAAATTTTTCTTGTTATTAAAATTATTCCAATTTTAAATATTCATTTAAAAAAGAATCTATTATTTTGGCATATTTTGTCTCATTGCTTCTGAGAGTTTAATTCTACATTAAAATAGATGATCACATCATCTTAGCTCTTTAGAGGAAGTTTTATGAATTGTTTGTAACATCTCAACTTTTATGTTCATACTAGGGAATTAATTAAAGTTGATGCTCTTTTATTTAACTGAAATATGTTGGTACTATTCTTGCATGTAAATAGCAATTTATGAGGGATGTCCATGTCTTAAAATTCTTCCAGAAGAATAGAAATTTAATTATAATTAATTGTTAATTTTCTTCAAAGTACTTTTCACATGCCTTAGGGTGACATAGATGTGACATTGGATTCTCAAAGACTCAATAGATTTTATGTTTCATCTTAGCCTACCTTAAAAAATTTCAATTATGTATACTTCAACCATATTTGGAATATTTTGCTTACTACTGCATATGGAATGGGGAATGAAATTTCAAATTATTGGAGAGAATTCTGAGTGTGATATCACATTATATAATACGATTAAAGAAAGAACTGATGAGAAAGCTTCTTTGGAGAGAGGCATGTACATTTCCAGAGACTCTTTAAGAAAAACAAACAAGTGGACAGAGCCAGGATAATAAAGAAGTTGTAAAGAACCACTTGATTGTTCTCAAATTACCCTCTAAAAAAAACTATGACATAAGGCTTCAAAACAAATTCTGGTACAGCATGACCCACAAAAAGATGAGGCAACATAATTTTTCATCCCAAATTCACTTATAAAGCCAGTACAAAAAGTTCTGGTGCATCCAGGAGGAAGTGGAGTGCAAAGGAGCATGCCAAGGCAGGTCCCACCATGGCAATAGGCCTTGAGTTCAGCTGAATCAGCAGCAAAGGCTTTCAGAGATCCCATCCACAAAGAGTAAGGACAGCTAGACAAATGCTCTGGATAAGATTACAGGGGCCCCTTTGCTGGCTCTGAGTGGAAGACTCTTGCTGCATTGCCCATACATAGATTCAGGCATGTCTTGGGACATTGTCTCAGGGCAAGGAGGATCACTAACACATGCCAGAACTTGTGGCTGCAGGAGTACAGAGGAATCTGGTAAGAGCTGTAAGGCAGAAGAATGTTTGTGGTTTCGGTTTCTCATACAACAGATCCTAGGTCAGAAAAGTATTAAGTGGGCCGCTCCTTACATCACCACCTTCAAAAATTTGAAAGCAGATATATATCCAGAGCCAACTCTGAAGGCAATTGCACAAAATACTTGAAGCTTGGAACAGGATTCCCTTAAACACAGTTACAGAGCCCAACTTTAACTTTTTTTTAATTGTACAAAAAGCTAGAAAATTAGCAAACCACAAAAGTGGAAATGACATAAAAAGTTATTCTACTGACAGGGAATACCAAAGCACAAACTCAGAAGACATTGAAGACAATACACCTGCAGTCAAAGAACTCCCTCAAAAACTATGAATTGCTCTCAGTCCCAAAAAAATTTATGGAGAAACTAAAAAATGATTTTAAAGTTCAAATAAGAGAAGTAGAAGAAAAACTGGGAAAAGAAATGAGGGCAATTTAGGAAAATTATGAAAATATGTCAATTGCTAGCTAAAGGATGGAACAAAAATATTGAGGAAATTGGCAAAAAGAGGCACAAAATTCAATAAAGAAAATGTCTTAAAAATCAGAATTGGCCAAATGGAAAAAGATATACAAAATGTACTGGAGGGAAGAAAAATTTTTTAAAGACAGAATTGGACATATGTAAGAACAAGTATAAAAGTCTAGTGAGGAAAATGATTCTTTAAAAAAGAGTTGAACAAATGGGGGAGAGGTCGTGGAAACTCACTTATTTCAAGATACAAAATTTACTTAAGAAAATCATACCTTAGGGGCAGCTGGGTAGCTCAGTGAAGTGAGAGTCAGGCCTAGAGAGAGGAGGTCCTAGGTTCAAACCCAGCCTCAGCCACTTCCCAGCTATGTGACCCTGGGCAAGTCACTTGACCCCCATTGCCCACCCTTACTGTAAAAGTGAAATTTGGGAAATGCCATCTAAAAGTACATATATTTTCTATGGACATGTGGAAATTATCAAACTACATTTCCCATGGTCCAACGGGTTTCCGTTTCCAGTTCTTTGGGTGTGGGGACGCCTACGTCTCCACACAGAAGAGTTTAAATCTCCTGGGTTAGGGGGGAGTGGGCTCTTGGCCAGCAGACTCAGGAGGAGACAGGAGACAATAATGGCAAGGGCGGTGGTTTTGAATTCTTACAAGCACATGGTCTAATAACTTTATCTATCAGCATGGCTTTAATTAAAATACTAATTTATATATTTATACCAGCCTTTATTATTTTTTATCCTAATATTACCACTCTTCCACCTATGAGACAATACACCAAAAGTTAAGGGTTTAAAAAAAAAAGAATAGAAGAAAATCATACCTTAAAAATTTGAATTGGGCAAATGGAAGTGAATGACTATGAAATATCAAGAAACAACCAAAGAAAATCAAAAGAATGAAAAAATAGAAGAAAATATGAAATAACTCATTGAAAAAAACTGACATTGAAAATAAATCAAGAAAGGATAATCTAGGAATAAATGGACTACCTGAAAAGTAAAAAGAAAAAGGACTTGGACATCATTTTTCAAGAAATTATCAAGTAAAACTGCCCTGATATTCTAGAACCAGAGTACAAAATAGAAATTGGAAGAATCCATCATCACATTCTGAAGGATATTCCAAAAGGATAGTTCTCAGGAATATCACAGCCAAATTTCAGAATTCCTAAGCAAAGAAGAAAATCTTATAAGCATTTGAAAAAAATTCAATTCCAGTTTCATGGAGCCACAGTCAGGATAAAACAAAATTTAGCAGTTTTTATGCTAAAGGATTAAAGAGATTATATCTCAACCTTTTGGCTGTAAAGGACCAAAGAGACTACAATATGATATTCCAGAAGGCAACAGAGCTAAGACTTCAATAAAAAAATCACACCCAGCAAAACAGCATAATGCTTTAGGGGAAGTGGGGAAAGAGGGAGGGAAGAATGGGTATTCACAAAACTATAGGACTGTGAAATATTCCTAATAAAAAGATCAGAGCTGAATGGAAATTCTGGCCCTCAAATATGACTCAGTAGAAGCCTAAAAAGGTAAACTGGAAAGAGAAATCAAAAGATATTCAAAAGGGTTAAACTGCTTACATACCTATATGAGAAAATGATTCTTGTAACTCCTAAGAACTTATCATTAATAGGCAAATTAGAAGAAGTTTACATAGATGGGGGCATGGGAAAATATTAAAAATAATAAAATTAAGACTTAAGAAAGAGCTAGATCAATTGTACAAAAAAGCAAGCCATTCCCCAATTGATAAATAGGCAAGGGACATGAATAGGCAATTTTCAGATAAAGAAATCAAAACTATCAATAAGCACATGAAAAAAATGTTCCAAATTTCTTATAATTAGAGAAATGCAAATCAAAACAACTCTGAGGTAGCACCTCACACCTAGCAGATTGGCTAAAATGACAGCAAAGTAATTAATGGAGGTGATGTTGCAAAATTGAGACATTAATCCATTGGGAGTGGAGTTGTGAATTGATCCAGTTATTCTGGATGGCAATTTGGAATTATGCCCAAAGGGCTTTAAAATACTGTCTGCCTTTTGATTCAGCCATACAACTGCTGATTTATATCCCAAAGAGATAATAAGGAAAAAGACTTGTACAAAAGTATTTATAGCCAAACTCTTTGTGGCAGGAAAAAAATTGGAAAATGAGGGAGTGCCCTTTCATTGAGGAATGGCTGAACAAATTGTGGTATCTGTTGGTGATGGAATATTATTGTGCAGAAAGGAATAATGAACTGGAGGAATTTCATGTGAACTGGAACAACATCCAGGATTTGACGCTGAGTGACAGGAGTAAAACCAGGACAGCTTTATACACAGAGATGGATATGCTGTGGAATTAATGGACTTCTCTACTATCAGCAATTTAATAATCCAGGACGATTCTGAGGAACTTATGAGAAAGAACACTATTCACATCCAGAGAACGAACTGTGGGTGTAGAAACATAGAAGAAAAGCAACTGCTTGATCAGATGGGTCAATGGGGATATGATTGGGGATGTAGCCTCTAAGAGATCACCCTAATGCAAATATTGATAATATGGAAAGAGGTCTTGATCATTGACATATGTGAAACCCAATGGAATTGCTCTTGGCTATGGGAGGGGGTGGGAGGAGGGGAAAGAAAGAACATGAATCATGTAACAATGGAAAAATCTCATAAAATAATTAATTAATTATTTTTCCAGATCAAAACAAAATCTAGATGTGATTGCTTATTGCCTCATACCAGTGATGCAGGGGTGTCTGCAGTTGGGGAGAGAGGGACAGAAAGAATTTAAGGCTCAACAATCTTTGAAAAATTTGTCAAGTTGTAAGAAAGAACATTTCTAAAGATCTGACTCAGAAATCCACACTTGAACGTAACCTTATTGTTATTATTATTATTATTATTATTATTATTATTACAAAAGTCTGGATGGTATACTTATAAAATATGCAGGTGGTAAAGTTGGGACAGATAATTGGCACACAATAATAAAATGAGAATTTTGCAAGACTTTGACAGGACAAAACACTTAATTGAATCAAATGATAGGAAATTTAATAGAACTAAATGAAAAACAATCATAAGCATAAACTGAAAAATTTTCAATAGATAGCAGTTTGCCCAAAAGGATCAGAAAGTATCAAAGGACTACCAGCTCTATTTGATTATATAATATGACATGGCAGCCCCCCAAAATAAACAAAAACCTAATGCAAAATCAGGCTATATTTGAAGTGGCATAGTTTACAGAATTGAGGAGGTAAAATGTCTCCTGTAAACTGACTTAATTAGACCACATGTTTAGACTGTTCATTTTACACTACCAATCAATTTTTCTCTTTGATTGAAACAAAAACCCATTAATTTTTGGAAACAATGCTTTATGCTATTATACAGAGAAGCATGGACAAAAGGACATGGTACAGGAAGAGATGACTTAGGACTCCTAGTTAAGAGTACCTTGGAAAAGTGTTACCAAATGGGAGGCTAGAATCAGAAAATGATATTGAATTTGTTATGATGATAATAACAGATAATTTGGAGAAGCAGATAAATGTGTCAGGGCCAGTAGACCTTCAAGTCACCAGCACTGATTGACAGGCTTCAGTGAGAAAGGAGGGGGTTAGACACTCCTGGATTTCAAACCCCTCCCCACTAGCAGTTGCTGTTTCAGTTGGAAATGGAGAGTGGCTAAGATTCTTCTCGTAAGTTTCTGTTATGGCTGAACCCCAATGATATTCCCTTTCTTTAATTTATATTCCTCACAGGTCTGATAGAAGAATATGTAGAAGCTAGCTATCTAACTGTTGAGGACTGGGATAAATGATCTTGAAACTGGCAGCTGACAGGATTCAAACTAGATGACCAGACTTGAGTTGTGAGTATTCCCCCAAATAATTTCCAGGCACAGATTTGAAGGTAAAGCTTATATTAAGAAGTAAAAAGGAAAACTAGAGGAATTAATGAAGGTATTTGAATAAGGAAAGGTGACTCTGAACTATTAGGTTGAAGCTGCCCTTCCCCACCACAGGAGGGGGTGAAGGCACCTAACTGAATTTGCTCTCTTGTTAGATAATTTACATATCTAATTCACTAAATCACTCAATAATTATTATATTGATATTGATGAGGATTAATTCTAACAAACAGGCTAACCCCTGAGTAGAAACCACACTGGCTTATGCCACAATGGCCACTCAGGTGAACCCCCAAAGTCTGGAGCAGTAAGCAGTCAGTCTGCTCATCTCAACCCCCACAAAGCAACTCCCAACTCTTCTCAACTTCCCCCTCACCCAAAGTTCTCCAGGGGGGTCCCCTGGAATTCTGGGTGAGGCTGTCCCTGTATCTTTGCAGGGATTCCATGGGTCCATCTCTACATAACAAATTGTGATTGGATGTTCAAAAAGGATTAATTAACAGCATACAAAATTTCAAATGGTCAATAATATATATTGCTTTGTCCTTTTAAAACCAGGTCTCAAATGTTATTTTAGCTGCAATTTCACTCCAATATGATAGCACACAAAGGTTTTTGAAATACGATAATAAAACATTTTGTGGGGCATATATTATATAGTGCCTATTGAGAGATGACACAAAGAATTATAAGCATCATTTTAATGCTTTTCAGGGAGCTTGATGTCCATTGGAATGAGATGTAAGTGCAAGTAGATTTTCAATTAGAAATCAACCCTAGCAATGGATGAATTTAAAGGATTGCATCAGCTATTTAAGACCTTCATAAAAGATTTCCTCTTGGCATGGGCTACATTTAAGACAAGCACAACTCTGTGACCAAACACCAAAATATAGAGATGATTTCTGGAGGGTAATAATATTAGTCTATTTTATAGCTTTTCTTTTCCATGAAGTTCTGCTCATATTAAACTATATTTCAAAGGAGGCTTGTAATGTGATTCTATTTATAGTGCATTTTATTTTCCTTGTTATTTATTTTCCATTGTAAGGTTTCTCTTTGTGTTATAAATCTATTTTATAGACATCTTCACTATAGTTGTTAGAGTTGAATATTAGGGAAAAGTGCAATATGCTCCATTTCTTATAGAACATTATCCTTGTCCTTTTTTGTGGGAAAAAATATAATATAGTAAGAATGTCAAATTTTCTCTTGATTTCTTATAAGAAATTAGTACTTTATGCGTAGTATCAGTGTCTAAGTGAGTATGGTGAGATAAAGTAGGCAAGGCTATTATAAAAAACAAAAATTGTGACATATTTCCCCTATATTTTTCATTTTACATTAGTAAGAATATCACCAAAACACTGATTCTATTATCATTCTTAACTTTTTATTTAAGCATTAGGCCAAGTTTTTTATATTTTGTTTAGTCTATTTACCAATATATCATCAAAGTGAAATATAATTATTGAGTTAAAATTATGATGCTGTTTTTATTTATTAGAATGTTTATAATTATTATAAACATTATATATGAATGTATATATATATGTGTATGTAGATATAGATTTTAAATTATGTTTTCTAAGAACTTTTTGGTGGTTTATTAAAAATTACTGATGTCAGAATATGTTTTAGGATTTCCAAGTATGAGATAATTTCTTACAATATTCCACATTAAATGTTTTGTAAATAATCTCCAAACTCTAAAGAATAGTTGCAAATTTGGCTCTATATAAAAGCCATTATTCTAGTGTTCAGTAAATGTCAAAAGAGTTGCAATTAAAAAGAAACTGAGACACAAAAGTTTTTGGAGATGGCCTTCATGTTTTTCACTCATGAATAAACTAATCTCATGGTCTATCACCTGTTGACAAGGAAACCTATTCCTGGAATCAATCTGATAGAATGTAGTATTCAACTGGAAATTTTCTTTTATAAGTGATAATTATGCCAAATTCAAACTGTGATGATTCTATTTTTATTCTCTTTCCTAAATTATAATACATTATAAACTTCATATAGTCCTAGGTCTGAAGTGATCTTTCTGAAGATAGTTCCCTGAAAATTAATAATGAAATAAAGTGGGAAAAAATCTAGGTGGGGTAAAATGATAATAATGGACTTGGATTTCTTTTATTTTCTTTGTGACCTTTGGTAAGTAACAATATCTCTAAGACTCAGTTTTTTAAGTATAACATAATGCTGTACTAGATTACTTTTAGATTATTTTCACCTTTGAAACTCTATGGTCCTGTGAATTCTGTTATACAGGAGCAGCAGCATGGTGTAGAAAGAATGAAGTAGAATCCTACAAAAAAATGTAGAATCAGGAAAAAACTCTAACATATTATCACCTGGGACACTTCCTACCTTCATGACCTTAGACAAGTCATTTAAACCTTTCTGAGTTTTAGTTTCCTTATCCACAAAATAGGAATAATAATATTGATAGTACTTACTTCTCAAGAAAATCAAATGAGATAACTTTGAAGCCTTCAAGATGCTATATATCAGTGATTAATATGATTAATTTTGCATTAGTCAATCCACAAGTATTTTTTTTAACCCTTGTACTTTGGTGTATTGTCTCATAGGTGGAAGATTGGTAAGGGTGGGCAATGGGGGTCAAGTGACTTGCCCAGGGTCACACAGCTGGGAAGTGGCTGAGGCCGGGTTTGAACCTAGGACCTCCTGTCTCTAGGCCTGACTCTCACTCCACTGAGCTACCCAGCTGCCCCCTCCACAAGTATTTTTGAGCATCAATGTGATAAGCATTGTACCCATTGCTAGTAATAAAAAGAAAGGCAAAAATAGTTTCTACCATCAAGGAGCTTATGCTTTAATGGGGAAGACATTATGCAAGCAACTGTTCACCTAAAAGATAGATACAGTGTAAATAGGATATAATCCCAGAAGGAATTTACTAACATTTATGAGGGACTGTGAAATACTTCTATCTGAAAGTGATATTTTAGCTGAGACTTAGGGGAAATCAAGTCAAAGATGAAGAGGGAAACTACTCAAGGTGTGGGTACAACAGTTAAAATCCATGGAGTCAAAAGATGAACTTTTTTTGTGTAAGAAATAGCAGGGAGATGAGTGTCACTGGATAATAGATTACATGGAAGGCTTTGCCAGTGGAACCATATTTTGACAGATCTTCCAAAGCTGAGAATACTCTGACTATGGACCTGTAGGGAATTATGGTATCGACTGAAGACCAGCTCAGCTAAAATTGGTGAAGTCATTAACATATTGGCTTTGACTTTAACACATGGCAACTCAGTGACATAGTCAAACAAGTTTCAGAGAGGTAGTGACCTGTATCAGTGGAATGACTTCCCACATGAATGGAAGAATGGATTCTTGAAATATATTGAATACTCTCTAAAATGAAACCAATAATTTAAATATTATAAATATAAATATATCAGCCACAGTAAGTAACAAGGCTGAATAGCATTTCTTGTTTAATATAACCTTTCTGTATTCAACATAACCCCAGCATAAACAATTAAAATTTTCCAAATGTCCTATAAAACTAAGAGCTTTATTTCTTTCATTTAGTTGAAAGTACACCTGGTATTGTTTTCTTTGCCATAAAATAATGGAAGTATTTGAAAGATTTATAACCCAATTAGAACACATATTATGTAGTTGGGCATGATTCTTTCATGCATTTGAGAAAAGGACTCTAGAGATAACATTTTGACAATATATATGTAATCTCATTGAGCAATAGAATATTACTTAGGGGGAAATGCCAAGAATTCATCTATCTTGTCTATATTTGTCAAGGCTTTTTCACAATGCTGGGTGTTGTAGCAAAGGATTATTTCCAACATATGTTGGTCTGTCAAAAACTTCAGAATATATCAGTTTAAGTTTCTATGAAAAAGTAATCAGTTTGAGTTATTCTTTTAGTTTAGTCCAAACTCTTTGACAATCACAAAGCTTTTCTTCATTCTTTCACTATAGTTTGTGGCCAAACAAATTAATCTTCTTACTGAAAGCTTGCTGTATGTCCTGTTCTTTCTTGATATAGAATTTGAATAACAATTGTCCAAAGAGATATGGCATTCTCATTTTCTTCAGTATTCAAATATTTGGCTTAAGATATACATTTCCCTCTTTTTCACTTCCAAAGGCTATTGAAAGTTATTGTAAAAAAAGACCCATTAGTTACACATTTAAGTCTGCATAAAAGCAGGTAGTAATTCATAATCTTTTTTTCCACATTTGGGAACTAGACAGGCAAACATCTTTGATACATTTAATCAGCCTGAATAAAAATCAATTCCGCCTTTCCAAATTGTGTTGAATCAGAATGCCAATTATTGAAGAAAGGAACTTAGCATAGAGAAAAGAAGAAAACATATTGCCCAGTAAGAAATTAACACAACTAGAGGGTACACAATTGCCCCTAAAGGGTAAATACATTTTGAGAATGATATTTTGCATTTATAAATTTCAAAATTTATTCAGAAATGAAACCCAGAGGCATTTTGATTGATTGATTCTAATATGTAAAGTATGCAGATCACCTGAGTCTCTTAGCACACAGAAAGAGCAAAGCAAATTTTAAATAATTAATCCTCTCAAGTCCTTCTCATTGGATTTGCTTTCAAGTGCCAGTCATAGAAAGTCACAATGGACAAGCAATCTTGGGCTCTCTGTTATGCTCAGGAGACAATGACATTATCTATCATAAAATTTAAAAAGCACATAACAACAAACATTCTATCATTCCCATCTTTTTTTTCTGTCTGGGATTAGATTCTGTCATAAAGTCTATCTTCTCCCCAGGCTCTTACCTCTCTCAGACACCTGGCTTCTCACCCTAAGGGAAGACAAAAGAAGAGTATATTTCTTTAAAAGAAAGATAGAAAGAAAGAAAGAAAGAAAGAAAGAAAGAAAGAAAGAAAGAAAGAAAGAAAGAAAGAAAGAAAGAAAGAAAGAAAGAAAGAAAGAAAGAAAGAAAGCAGAAAAAGAAAATTGCAGCTTGAAATATAAGGTCAGACCTATATAACAAAATATGTTTCAAAAGGATCTCTTGATAAAACAATATTTATACTATTTATGAGTATCTCGACAGTTGAAGATGATCATGGGCTTTTGAAATAGCTAATGCCTTTGAGAAATGGAAACAGGAATTAAATGTCAAATGCCCTCAATATATATGAGAGCTCTGTTACCTCATGTTGCCACCCTTGTAGACTGAAGAAAATTAAGCCAAGAGACGTATGTATTTTATATATTCATACATATAGAAAGCAGCAGAATTGAGTTTTAAACTCAGATTTTCTGATTTGAAATTATTTTCTAATCATTTTGAATCTTCAAAATGATCTCCTTAAAGTGGAGGTCTGACCATGCCTTTTTTGAACTCAAAGCAACTCCCTATTGCTTCTGAGGATAAAATACAAAATGATCTATGTTATCTAAAGTCATTTGTAACTTCACTCCATTTTATAATTCCAATATTTTTGTGCCTTACTCCTCACCAGGTACTCTTTAGTCGATTGACACTGATTTTTTTCTGGATGTCCTACAAAGAAGACTCTCCCTATCAGCTTAAGAAAATGTATCTGCCTATCACCCTTGACTGGAATGTTCTCCCTCCTCGATTCTAGGTACTGACATTTTAGCTTCCTTTAAATCCCAATTAATGTCTTTCTTTTTTTAAAAGTCTTCCACTTGTTATGAGTGAAAATTAATCTGATGGCTTATTACCAAATCTATAAGCATCTATTCGTAAAGAGAGAGAAAGATAGAAAAAGGTGTTGTTTAGCCTTTCTACTTTAGGCAAAAATCCTGTCCTCCCTTATAGCTGGCTGAGGCCACAGCTTGTCAGAGATGGTCTGGTGAGATAAAAGATCAGAAAGAGCTAGAGTCAGCCAAGAGGCAATTAGTTAAAAGCCTGGTCCGGAGAAGAAAAGAACTCTCTGCTTCTAGTGCTGGTTTTTCAACACTAAGCACCTCCAACCATGGTAACATTGTGCCTGGGATGTGTAGGGCAAGACTTCGGATATAGGACTGATTCCTACTTTGATTCCCTGGGTGAGTGAGATCAAAGTAGGAATAGAGGTCCTCTAGATATTTACCTCACACATCCTCTTACTTCTATTTCCTTTCCTCTTTTGTTTCCTATTTATCCTATATATTTCCTATTTATACTATATATAAACTGTTTGTATATATTTATTTATATGCTGTTTCTGCCATTAGAGTATAAGCTCCTTGAGGGTAGGGAATGTCTTTTGCTTCTTTGTATCTCTGGTGAATACCATTAATGAAACATTAATATTTATTAGTTGATTTATTTAGGGTTGTTTACAAAAGAGAGCATTGACTCCAAGGACGGATTTCCCTAAGAAGGTTTATTTGACATTTTTAACTCAATGTTTAAATAGGACTAAATGAGATATCACTCTAGATATTAATTTTTTGCGAAATATGATCAAAAGTGGTTTTTTGTTGTTGTTTTACCTCTGAATGTTATTGTTAACTTGGAACACAAAATGTCAAGAAGATTGTCAACCATCCAGGAATCCTTAGAGTAATTGAGAATCTGGTACATATATTTATGCAATGGAAATCCAGGAGATTTCCCTAAACATTTAACTGAAAGAACTTGACTAGCAATCTAAATAGCTAGACAATGATGAAACTACCCAACAGTGCTTTGTAGTTGTGGTATAAAATCTCATTTGGACTATTGATGCTGTTCAACAATTCCTTTATTCTGTCTTTGGCCATTCCCTTTTATCATAACCCATAATAACTTCTAAAACATTTCTCCTTTTTCCTCATCCACAAGGTCTTCTACCCATAACACTTATAACAGATGGCCTATGATCCTCATTTGCTGTAAAAAATAATGTGTGTAATAATTTATACTTTATATTTATATTTGCAAAGTGCTTGATAACTCTGAGAGCTAAATACTTTAAGCATTATCTTTCATTTTGCAGATGAGATAGCTGGCCATACAGAGGGTTAGAAAAATGATTCAAATGTAGATCTTTCCTGATTTCAAATCTATTACTTTCTCTACTAAACTACTGCACATTTTTATATGTTAACCAAGTGTCTTTAGCTCTACCTCACTACCAACACATCAGTCTAGTTCTTAAATTTATATACTTCAGATTTTATGAATTTCATTTGCCTAAACAATCTTCCCTCCATCATACAAAATGGTGGTTCTTGAATGAGAAATCTAGAAATGGAAAATAACTTACAAATTGTTTAATCTGATTTCTGCATTTTACTGTTTTTTTCTTGTAACATGATTAACCAATTAATTAATTATATCATCATTTCCTTTAAAATTCTTTTCTTTTTAAACTTGGATTTTCAGATTCTCTTACACTCCTCTCCAATCCATTGAGAAATCAAACAATATATTAATTATACATGTGAAATCTGTAATGCGGGGTTGCAGCAATAATTTTTTGCTTTTGCAAATTCAACTCTACAGCCCTGGCAGTTAGAAGTTTTAGAATGTTCACAGAAAGACAGTTGGAGGCTGATACTATAAATAGTGCTGAAGTTCCAACTGAGGGACTTTTGCCTTTTGGCTTCTGCCTTGGCCTGTGCTTGATTGTCTTTGGGGCATTTTGGACCTAGCTTGATTTCTTTGGACCTCTACCTGATCTCTCCATTCACACTCCCATTATTTCCCCTGAATTTCCCTTTGGGCCTTGGGAGGAAGGGTGGTTTTGGTGGTTGGAAATTGTGGGTTTAGCTTCTGTAGGCAAATAGGACATCCTAAATCAAGCCACCCCTTTATTTAGTGATCTGATAAATACTTTACTTCATGGCAGTGAAACTTTACTGACTGGGAGAGCTGGACTCTCTCAGTCTGACCCTCTTCTCTGTGATCCTTCCCTCAACACCAGCTTTCTCCATAGTAGCAGTTACAAAACCCTGAAACCCTCTCTCCCTCAACTTATCCCTGTCATCAATAAATCCCCTTTGTTACCTATACGAAAGCCTCTGGTGAATCATTGTATTGAATATTAAGGCAAAGGGTGAAGTGGGAAGAAATTACTTCCTTTTATTTTCTTGAGGGAAACCTAGGCATCCATCTTGGACAGGAAGTACCCAGCCAAGAATTCCTGCAGACATCAATTTCACTGGTAGGGAGGAGCCTTTGACTCTTCCCTCAAAGGTTCTTAGAAATCAACAAGAGAAACCCCTCCAGCCAGATCTAATCATTTCTGACTGGCCCAATTTCACTTGTATCATAGAGATACTTTCCTGGCCTGAAGATCCTGCCTATTCCCTCCCACTACTTTCTGTCTCTAGCCTCAGTGATAAGCCTGTTTGAGCAGGCCTTCCTATACTCCTATTCATTCCCTTACCTTCCTATATACAACCAATTCATCCCTTCATTACTCACCTAGCCCCTTCACTCTTCCCTTTACCAAGATTATCCATTCATCCCTTAACTCAGCCATCTCCTATCACCTTTATTCCTTCCCATTATCAACATTTTGCCTATTTCTTTATAACAAATCATGCAAAACATATTTCTATATTATCCATATCACAAAAAAGCAAAAATTAAATAAAATTGGAAAACTATACATCAATTTGCACCAAGAATTAAGCATTCCCTTTTGGGGAGATAGATAGCATTATTTTTTCATCATGAGTCTTATGGAGCTATCATATCACTATACTGACCAGAGTACCTAAGTCAACATTGCTGTTACTATGCAAAATGATCTACTGACTCCTCTCTTTTATATTAATACAAGTCTTGCCACGGTAATCTGAACCCATATCCTTCATCATTTCTTATAGCATAATAGTTCTTGGACTTCCAGGTTAAGATGGCCCCAAATTAGAAGCAAGAATCTTCTTCACTTCACTGAAACAGAGAGAAGACAGATAGAATCATTGCAGAAGTCTGATTCATGACTCTGCATAAGGAAGTTTGACTCACACATGGAACTAAACAGGAGAGATTCCACAGAGTGTGAGGAGCATGTAAAAGGAGACTCACAGAGACATTTGGGGGGAGTGTTCTTGTCTCTTCAAGAGTTGGAGAGAGCACTTCTTGCCATTGGTTACTGGACTTTCTTTGGGAGGCCACTGGCCCTATTCCTGTAAATCATTTCACCCAACCATCATGTCTGAGAGAGAGAGAGAGAGAGAGAGAGAGAGAGAGAGAGAGAGAGAGAGAGAGAACTTGTCCATTATGATTTCACCTGTTTCCCTCAACTGAATTCCTGTGATCTAATGACATAAAAGGATTTTTAGAATTAGCTAGAATTTTATCCTAGCTAAGAAGAAGTCAACAAGAGCCCAATGACTTGTCTGTCTGGAAGTGAAGCCATGGCCATATTTTGCTGGGCCCACTAGGGTGACTATCATTTGCCTCACTCTATCTATCCCTGATGAACTATAAATTCATCCACCATCAACTTTTGGAGGGCCAGTAGTTCAAGAAATTAGATATGGGTTGGGGTTCAATACAGAGAGTGTAGAAGAGGTGATAAGAAGACAAGAAGAGGATTTCATGAGAAATCTGTAGATCAGATGGAGGAGAATTAAAGGGACTATATTTAGGAACTCAATTCCCTGGCCCTCCTTCACTTCCTTGTGTTGCAGATAGTTAATAACCAAAATTACTTTTTACAAGATCAACGAGCAGTCAGATTGCATTATAACTATCATTCTGCTGGTGAGGCCTAACATATCAAGGCTACAACCTGATATCAACTAAACAGATTACTGTACTGGAATAACATTCAAGGTCAAATAGTTACTTTATTTCAGTACTGACCAATATAAAGTGCCTCAAAAGGACAAAACCAAAATGAGATGAACAAAGGGGCTCCATAATATGGTGCAGCACTGAAGGTAGGCAAAGTTTTGGCATTTCCATGTTAAAGGGGGCAAAATTATTCCACCAAAGGGCAAGCTCATCACCCTTCCCCCACTCCACTTATGGTGCCAGAGTCAGAGCAAGCATGAGGCAACCTCTAGGTTCTGGGGGGGGGTGGGGAGATGTGGCTGAGGATACCACAGACTTACTGCTAAGAGCAGTCAGACTTAGGACCCTAGGAGGCTGAGATAGGGCATGGAGATTGGACAGAGTGGCAGTTCACAGAAAGTGCTGCAGAGTCTGGAAAAATAATCTCAGGGCAAAAACCTCTCTGGAGCTCAATACACAGACTTGCCTACCCTCCTCACTCAGACCTCTGTTGGGCAATCTTTAGGGACTGAGGACACTACAGAATTACCCCTAAGAGCAGCAAAACTTGGAACCACAAGAGGCTGAGGAATGGTGAGCTTGGGCACAGAGGCAGTGCAGAGCTTCACACAGCAGATGCCACCATGGAGACTTGAAAAATTGTCTCAAGAAAAATCCTCTCAGGAGCAGCAATCAGGATTACATAGGATCTGGCAGCCTCTATACTAAAGGACCACAAGGATTGGAAAATGATACTCAGAAAGGCAAGAGAATTGGGTCTACAACAAAGGATCACCTACCGATTAATACTGATTATATACTTCCAGGGAAAAGTATACACATTCAACAAAATAGATTTCTAAATATTTGTAAAGAAAAGATCAGAACTAAATGGATAATTTGATATCCAAACACAAAAACCAAGAGAAACATGAAAAGATGAATAAGAAAGAGAGGATAAATTTTTTTTCTTCTCTATTTTTTTTCTTTAAGGGCCTCAATAAGGTCAAATTATTTATATTCCTATATGGAAAAATGTTATTTGTAACTCTCAAAAATTGTATTCACTATTATAATAGAAGAATTATTCATAGGTAGCAACTGGGGTACTAAGTGGTTTAAAATGATATGCAAAAAAAAATAACAGAAAATGGGGGAATAGAAGATGGCACCAAGAGAAACTTGAAGAAATAAGAAAAATAGGATAATCTATACAACACAAAGAGGCACATAGGAGAGGAAGGGGAAGAATACTATTATAAGGAGAGAAAGAGAGTGCTAAGAGGTAACACTCAAACCTTACTCTTAGTGTAATCAGTTCTGAGAGGGAAGAGCATAAAGATCCATTGTGGTATAGAATTTTATCCTACCCTATTGGAAAGTTGAGAGGGAAAAACCAAAGTGGAGGAGTAAGGCAGGGAGTACAAAAAGGTAGGGAAAGAGAGGGGGAGGGAATTTAATAGACCCTAAAGAGAAGTAAGGGAGGAATAAGAAGGAAGGGGTGGAAAGTAGAATATAATAAGGGTGGGAGAAAGGGGGACTGATAAAAAGCAAACCAATAGTGTAGAAGGAAATAGCAAAAGAAGAAAGGGCAGGACTAGGAGAGGAAGGTGGAGAGGAAATAAAAATGTTGGGAAGTACACAGGATGAAGTCACCCATCACACAGAAGCAAATAGCAGAATGGATTAGAAACCAAAATCCTACCATATATTGTCTTCAACAGTGATGCCAAACCTATGACATGCCTGTCAGCACAGTACACATAGTAGCCATTTTTGATGACATGCAGCCTCATGCGTCCCGATACAGAAAAGTATGGGGCCTCATGCTGAGGATGAAATATTTTCTGTAGTGTAGTGTGCACTAAAGATGACAATTCTACCTATATTAATTTAGCTATTTTGGTTTATTAAATAGTTATATATTTCAATTATACATTTTTGTTATTTAAACTATAAATATCATGAAATAATGTTTTTTTTTTCTCAAAGTGACACACCACTTGAGTTATGCTCAGATTTTTGGCGAATTTTGAGACACCAAGCTCTAAAGGTTGCCCAGCACTGGTCTACAAGAAACACAAATGAGACAGGTAGACACATACAAGGTAAAGGTAAAAGGCTGAAGAAAAACTATAGGGCATCAACTGAGAAATAAAAGGGAGGAATCACAATCATGGTATTTGACAAAGTCAAAGTAAAAATTCATCTGATCTAAAGAGATAGGGAAAATAATTACATCTTGAAAGGCAGTATAGACAATGAGGAAATAAATAGCAGTACTTAAAATGTATGCACCAAATTGTATAGCATCCAAATTTCTAAAGGAGAAATTAGTGGAGCTTAAGGAGGAAATAGATAGCAAAACTATACTAGTGGGAGACCTGAACCTTCCTCTAAGAGATCTAGATAAATCAAACCAAAAAATAAATAAGAAAGAGGGGTAAGGGGAGTGAATGAAATAAAAAAGAGTTAAAACATATGTGGAGAAAAATAAATAGGGACAAAAAGGAATACACCTTCTTTTCAGAAGCACATGGGACATTCAGAAAGACTGACCATGCCCTAAGGCATAAAAACATGACGAACAAATGAAAAAGAGCAGAAATAATGAACACAACTTTTTCAGATCATAATGCAAAAAATAACATTTAGTAAGACTGCATGAAGAGGCAAATCAAAAATTAATTGGAAATTAAATAACACAATTTTCCAAAAGAAGAAAATGAAATTAACAGCATTAAAGAAGAAAAGGGTGACCTTACCTCTAATGAAGAGGAAATTAAGGCAATCATTTAAACCCATTTTGTTCAATTATATGGCAATAAATATAGCAATCTAGGTGCTATGGATGAATATTTACAAAAAATATAAATTGCCTAGATTAGCAGAAGAAGAAATAGAATACTTAAATAATCCAGTATGAGAAAAAGCAATTGAACAAGCCATCCTAGAATTCCAAAAGAAAAAAATGCCCAGGGCCAGATGGATTCACAAGTGAATTCTATCAAACATTTAAAGAGCAACTAATCCCAATACTACACAAATTATTTGAAAATATAAGCAAAGAAGGAATTCTACCAAATTTCTTTTATGACACAAATATACTACTAATTTCAAACCTAGGCAGATTAAAAAAAAACAGACAAAGAAAACTATAGACAAATCTTCTTAATAAACATAGATACAAAAATCTTAAATAGAATACTAGCAAAAATACTCCAGCAAGTGATCACGAGGGTTATTCATTATGATCAGGTAGGATATATACCAGGAATGCAAGGATGGATCAATATTAGAAAAACTGTGCATATAATTGACTATATCAACAAGTAAACCAACAAAAATCACATGATTATCTCAAGAGATGCTGAAAAATCCTTTGACAAAATACAACACCAATTCTTATTGAAAACACAAGAAAGTATAGGAATAGAAGATCCTTTCCTAAAAAATAATAAACAGTATATATCTTAAACCACAAACAAGGATCATGTGCAGAAGGGATAAATTAGAAGTCTTCCCAATGAGATCAGGAGTGAAATAAGGATGCCCATTATCACCTCTACTATTTAACATGGTACTAGAAACAATAGCAGGAGCAATTAGAGAAGAAAGAGAAATTGAAGGCATAAAAATAGAGAATGAGGAGACCAAGCTATCACTCTTTGCAGATGATATGATGGTCTACTTAAAGAATCCTAGAAAATCAACTAAGAAGCTAGTGGAAATAATCAACAACTTTAGCAAAGTTGTAGGATACAAAATAAAACCACATAAATCTTCAGCATTTCCATATATTCCCAACACATCCTGGCAGCAAGAGTTAGAAATAGAAATTCCATTTTAAATCACCCTAGACAACATAAACTACTAAGGAATCTATTTGCCAAGACAAAAACAGGAATTAAATGAATACAATTACAAAACACTTTCCACACAATTAAAACTAGATCTAAACAACTGGGAAAACATTGATTGCTAATGGGTAGGATGGGTTAACATGATAAAAATGACAATCCTACCCAAATTAACTTACTTATTCAGTTCCATACCTATCAAACTATAAAGAAACTTTGTTACTGCATTAGAAAAAAAAATGTAACAAAGTTCATTGGGAAGAATAAAAGATCAAGAATATCAGGGAAATAATGAAAAAAAAAATGTGAAGGAAGGTGGCCCAGCAGTACCAGATCTTAAAATGTACTATAATGCAGTGGTCATCAAAACAATATGGGACTTGGTAAGAGACAAAATGCAGGATCAGTGGACTAGACTAGGGGTAAATGATTTTGACAAGACAGTGTATGATTAAACCCAAATATCCCTCCTTTTTGGACAAAAATCTACTATTTGAGAAAAACTCCTGAGACAATTGGAAAATAGTGTAGGAGAGATTAGGTTTAGATAAACATCTCACACCCTACACCAGGTTAAACTCAGAATGGGTAAATGACTTGAATATAATGAAGGAAACTCTAAGTAAATTAGGTGAAAACAGAATAGTATGCCTATCATATCTTTGGGAAAAGAAAGATTTCAAGACCAAGCAAGATTTGGAAAAAAATTGCAAAATGTAAAATAAATAATTTCATTACATTAAATTAAAATGTTTGTATACAAACAAAATCAATGTAACCAAAATTATAAAGGAAGTAACAAATTGGGAAAAAAACCTTTATAATAGAAATGTCTGACAATGGTCTTATTGCTCAAATATATAAGGAACTAAATTAATTGTATAAAAAATCAAGCTATTCCCCAATTGATAAATGGGTAAGGGACATGAATAGGCAATTTTCAGATAAAGAAATGAAAACTATCAAAAAGCACATGAAAAAGTGCTCTAAATCACTTATAATTAGAGAAATGAAGATCTAAACAACTCTGAGATACCATTTCACACCTAGCAGATTGGCTAACATGACAGCAAAGGAAATCAACAAATGTTGGAGAGGATGTGGCAAAATAGGGACATTAATGCATTCCTGATGGAGTTGTGAATTGATCCAACCATTCTGAATGGCAATTTGAAACTATGCCCAAAGTGCTATAAAAGACTGCCTTTTTTTTGATGCATTTATACCACTGGTGGGTTTGTACCCCAAAGAGATAAGAAGGAAAAAGATTTGTACAAAAATATTTACAGCTACTCTCTTAGTAATGGCAATGAATTGGAAAATGAGGGGATGCCCTTCAATTTGGGAATGGCTAAACAAATTTTGGTATCTACTGGTGATGGAATATTATTGTGCTAAAAAGAATAATGACCTGGAAAAATTATACAGGAACTGGAATAAGCAATCATTAAAAACTATTTTGCCCAATTATATTGCAATAAATATAGCAACTTAGGTGAGGCAGATGCATATTTACAAATATATAAATTGCCTAAATTAATGGTAGAAGAAATAGAATACTTAAATAATCCCATATCAGAAAAAGAAATTGAACAAGCCATCAAAGAAATCCCTAAGAAAAAATCCCTCAGATCAGATGGATTCACAAGTGAATTCCATCAAACCTTCAAATAACAACTAATTCCAATACCATACAAATGATTTAACCTAATAAAGAAGGAGTTCTAAAAAATTCTTTTGTCATACAAATATGGTACTGATCCCAAAGCCAGGTAGATCAAAAACAGAGAAAGAAAACTACAGACCAATCTCCTTAATGAACATTGATGCAAAAATCTTAAACAGAATATTAGCAAAAAAGACTCCAGCAAGTGCTCACGAGGGTTATTCATTATAATTAGGTGGCATTTATACCAGGAATGCAAGGATGGTTCAACATCAGAAAAACCATTCACATAAACAACCAAACCAAAAAAAAAAACACCACATGATTATCTCAATAGACGCTGAAAAGGCCTTAGAAAAAAATACAACATCCATTCCTCTTTAAAACATTAGAAATTTTAGGAATAGAAGGGCTTTTCCTAAAAATAATTAAAGAGTATATATATAAAGCTATCAACATGCATCATATGCAATGGGGGTGAATTAGAAGCCTTCCCAATAAGATCAGGCATGAAACATGGATGCCCATTATCACCTCTATTATTTAAGATTGTACTAGAAACACTAGCAGTAGCAATTAGAGAAGAAAAAGAAATTGAAGGTATCAAAATAGGCAATGAGGATGCTAAGCTATCACTCTTTGCAGATGATATGACGGTATACTTAAAAAATCCTAGAGAATCATCTAAAAAGGTAGTAGAAATAATCAACTTTAGCAAAGTTGCAGGATACAAAAATAAATGCACATAAATCATCAGCATTTCTATATATTTACAACACATCATAGCAGCAAGAAGTAGAAAGAGAAACATCATTTAAAATCACCCTAGACAATATAAAATACTGAGGAATCTATCTATCAAAACAAACATAGGAATTTTATGAACACAACTACAAAACACTTCCACACAATTAACAATAGATCTAAACAATTGGAAAAACATTGATTGCTCATGGGTAGGACGAGCTAACATAATAAAAATGACCATTCTACCCAAATTAATTTACCTAATTAGTGCCATACCTATTAAACTACCAAAAAACTTTTTTACTAGATATTTACTGAATATACTGAATTAGAAAAAATTATAACAAAGTTTATTTGGAAAAACAAAAGATCAAGAATATCAAGGGAAATAATGAAAAAAAATGTGAAGGAAGGTGACCTAGCAGTAGCAGATATTAAACCCTACTATAAAGCATCAGTCATCAAAACGATATCGTACTGGTTAAGAGACAGAAGGGAGAATCAGTAGAATAGGCTTGGGGTAAGTGATGTCAGCAAGACAGTGTATGATAAACCCAAAGAGCCGATTTTCTTGACAAAAATCCAGTATTTGACAAAACTGTTGGGAAAATTGGAAAACAATATGGGAGAGATTAGGTTTAGACCAACATCTCACACCCTACACTAGTGCTTCCTAAACTTTTTTGGCCTAGCTCAAGCTTTCCAGAAAAAAAATATTACTTATCCCCCTGGAAATTTTTTTTTATTTTAATAGCAATTAATAGGAAAGATAAATGCACCTGTGGCCACCAAAGCTCCCCTGGATCTCTGCAGCACCCACCAGTGGGAAGTAGCACCCACTTTGGGCACCACTGCCCTACAACAAGATTAATTCAGAATGGGTAAATGACTTGAATATGAAGAAGGAATCCATAAGTAAATTAAGTTAGCGTGGAATAGTATACTTGTCAGATCTATGGGAAAGGGAAAATTTTAAAACAAAGTGTTAGAAAAAATTATAAAATGTAAAATAAATAATTTTGATTATATTAAATTAAAAAGTTTTTGTACAAACAAAAACACTGCCCCCAAAATCAGAAGGGAAACAATAAACTGGGGAGAATATTTATAACAAAAAACTCTGACAGAGGACTAATTACTCAAATGTAAAATGAGCTAAATCAATCGTATAAAAAATCAAGCCATTCCCCAATTGATAAATGGGCAAGGGACATGAATAGACAATTTTCAGATAAAGAAATCAAAACTATCAATAAGCTCATGAGAAAGTATTCTAACTATCTAATAATTAGAGAAATGTTAATCAAAACAACTCTGAGGTACCACCTCACGCCTATCAGATTGGCTAAAATGATAGAAGGAGAGAGTAATTAATGTTGGAGGGGTTGTGGCAAAATTGCGACATTAATGCATTGATGTTGGAGTTCTGAACTGATCCAACCATTCTGGATGCCAATTTGGAACTATGCCCAAAGAGTGCTAAAACACTGCCTACCCTTCAATCCAGCCATAGCATTGCTGTACCCCAAAGAGATCATACATAAACAGACTTGTACAAAAATATTTATAGCAGTGCTTTTTGTGGTGGCAAAAAACTGGAAAAAGAAGGGATACCCTTCAATTGGGGAATGGCTAACAAATCGTGGTATGTGTTGGTGATAGAATACTATTGTACTCAAAGGAATAATAAACTGGAGGAATTCCATGTGAACTGGAAAGACCTCCAGGAATTGATGCAGAGTTAAAGGAGCAGAGCCAGAAGAACATTGTACACAGCAACTGATACACTGTGGTATAATCGAATGTAATGGACTTCTGTTCTGGCAGCAAAGCAATGACACAGGACAACCCTGAGGGATTTATGGTAAAGAAAGCTACCCACATTCAGAGGAAGAATTGCAGGAGTGGAAACACAGAAGAAAAATAACTGCTTGAACACATGGATTGATGAGGGCATGGTTGGGGATGTAGACACTAAATGACCCTAACAATGCAACTATCAATAATATGTAAATAAGTATTGATTGATCACACATGTTAAAACCAGTGGAAATTTGCACTGGATATGGAGTGGGTTGAAGGGGGTTGAAGGGAAAAGTAAAAACAAGAATCATGTAACCATGGAAAATTTTTGTAAAAAAATAAAATATTTAAATCTTAAAAAATAAAATAAAATAAAATAAAAATAGGTTCTTTTCCTTTTTCTTTACTTTCTTCAAGTTATAGATCTAGTATTGGTATTGCTGGAAGTAAGGGTTTACAATTTTATAGCCTAGTTCTAGGTTGTGAATTTGATTCGATTCCTTGTATATTTGAGAATTGAAGCATTTATTAGAGACACTCACTATTTTTAAAAATATTACTTGACTCTTTTTGGTCTCTTTTAAGAAAATGTAGTTCAGCTGATTATTTTTTTTAATTGTCTACTTTTGCCTTTGCTTTTTCTAAGATCATAATCACTATCTTTAACTTGTTTATTTCAGCTAAAGCATACTAGATTTTTTTTCAACCCTTTATTTTCACTCTCATTGTGTGTTCTCACAAATATCTCTTATAATCACTATATGGTTGAATTCTGTTTTCAGATAGATTCTTTATGTGTGCTCCAATTTTGGGGGTTTGTTTATCATAAGTTTTCTGGTGATTTTGTTATTGGCATGGTCAATTATGCTAGTAGTTTCTCTAATATGGAACAATTCTTTCATTTTTGGTATAAAATCCACCTGATCATGGTTTATGATACTTCTGTTGTAGGTTCTGAGTGCTAATATTTTATTTAAAATTTTTGTATCAATATTCATTACGGATATTGGCCTATAGTTTTCTTTTTCTGTGTTAGCTCTCCCTAGTTTAGGTATCAGTTCTATATTTGTATCATAAAAGGAATTTGGAAGAATTCATTCTTCTATTTTTTCCAAATATTTTATGTATTATGAAAGTTGATTACTCGAATGCTTGGTAAAAATCAATTGAGAATCCATCTGGACTTAGGGCTTTTTCTTAGAGTTGTTTAAATATTCTATTTCCTCTTTTTTAATGAGGCCAGTTTATATTTTTAAGTACATATTTCACTTATGTTCTCAGATTTGGGGGGACATTTACTTCATCAGAATAACTCCCAATAAGTTCTTTAATTACTTTTTCTTTGATTATTTTACCTTTTTAAAATTTTTGATACTTATTTCATTTTCTTTCTCTTTTAATCAAATTAACAACAACAACAACAAATTCTAAGGTTTTCTTTTAATTGTCCTTTTTTGGTTAGAGCAAGGTGGCAAAAGGTTTGAAAACTGTTATGTGAAATTAGTTATATTCTGTTTTAAATCAATAAATACCAAGTGTGACTTGATATTGCAAAAATACAAAACAAAGGGAAAAAAGGAGCACAATTGTCTTGATAGATCCTTGCATATTAGGTTCCTTGGTATATCATACTCACAATGGGTAATTAGATCTTTTTTTTTAATTTTTTTTAACCCTTAAGTTCTGTGTATTGGTTCCTAGGTGGAAGAATGGTAAGGGTGGGCAATGGGGGTCAAGTGACTTGCCCAGGGTCACACAGCTGGGAAGTGTCTGAGGCCTGATTTTAACCTAGAACCTCCCATTTCTAGGCCTGATTCTCAATCCACTGAGCTACCCAGCTGCCCCTGGGTTATTAGATCTTACCAATCCTTTTGATAGTATGTTATAAAACATTGTACTACTGCAGTTTGAGAAAAGAACTCTCCCAACCAATGTAGAAAAACTTACAAGTTAACTTTAAGTGCAGAATTAATTTCAGCTAATATTACTAGGGAAATCATTAAATCATAATAATTAGAATGTAATTAAGCTACATTTTTGAACTAACTATTCATTGTATTGTGAATTGGAATATACTGTATAGAAGTAAAAATCCAGATTATAATTATGCTTGTTTGAAAGATCAAAAGAATATCCTAATTATTTTAAGTCATGGAAAAATAACAATAATAACCTAGTCCTAATTTATAATTGCTGAAATTTTGCTGTTTGTGAAAAAAACTTTTGGGACCTTAATCTAGTGCTATTTAAAGTGAAGATGATGGCTTCGTAGCAGAAAAGTTGAAACTCTATGACAGTGATTTTAAGCCAATCTTTAAAAAGCACCTCAAAATGACAAGAGTCAAAAACCAATAGCAAGATAGAGTGAAGGGACTCTCTCACTGAATGCAACTTGAAAAGTAGGCAGAGAGAAAGATGATTTTCACAGGATAAGGTAGAACCAGAAGGAAAACCATACACAGAGGAGTGCTGGCTGACCACCCTCCCAACCTACTTTGTCAGGTTCTGAGCCTGGGCATAAGACATCTTTGGGATCCCATGACCCTAGCTATGCCAACAACAGAGCACCCCACATCCAAGACCCACCCCTTGAAGTCTCATGCCCTGGCATATCCCATGCAAAGAGGCTTGGAATTCCACAGCAGTTGGCCTTTTCAAGCTTGTGCTAGAGTGAAGACCTAGCTCCAAGGGGAAATAGCTCAGTTTCAAGCATTGTAAACTATCAGCAGAGGAGACAGAATCATCAGTTTTTAGAATTCCCATTCCATAGGTAAAAAAAAGCTGGGAAAATGAGCAAACAGCAAAAGAAAAACCTAACCCTAGAAAATTTCTATAGAGATAAAGAGCAAGGCAGAGACAATAGAGGATTGTGAGACCCAAACAACCATATGCAAAACTTCAAAGAAAAATGGAAATTGGTCTCAAGGTCTGGAAGAATCCAAAAAGAAATTAAATAATTAAATAATGCAGGTAAAAGAAAAATAGGACAAAAATGAAATTAATGCATAAGGAAAATAGCTTAAAAAGTAAAATTGGTAAACTGAAAAAGGGGTACAAAAATCCAATAATAAAAGTATTTCTTTAAAAACAGAATCCTTGAAAAAGAGGCAAAAATCCATTGAAGAAAAAAGTTCCATGAAAAGTAGAATGGACCAAAAGGAAATATAAGATCAAAAGGTCATGTAAGATATTAAATCTTTAAAAATTAGAATTGGACAAAGAGAAACTAGTGACTTCATGAGACATCAAGAAATATTAAGACAAAATCAAAAGAATGAAAAAATAGAATCTCTGAAATATCTTATTGAAAAAACAACTAACCTCGAAAATAGATCCATTAGAGGCAATTTAAGAATTATTAGATTATCTGAAAATAATGACCTCCCAAAAAGTTTAGACATCGTATTATGAGAAATTGTGAAAGAAAACTGCTCTGATATTCTTGAAAAAGAAGGCAAAATAGAAACTGAAAGAATCAATAGATCACTTCCTGCAATAAATCTTCAATTGACAACACCCGAGAATGTTATAGCCAAGTTTAAGAGCTCCCAGACCAAGGAGAAAGTACTGTAAACAGCCAGAAAGACAGAATTCAAATATCATGGAGCCTCAGTCAAGATTACACAAGATCTGGAAACTTCCACATTGAAAGATCAGAAGGCTTGGTATATGATATTCCAGAAGGAAAGGGAACTCGATTTATGAAGTACAATCACCTACCTTTCAAAACTACAGTCTTTCAGGTGAAAGTATGATCGTTTAATAAAATAGATGTCCAAGCATTCCTGAAGAAAAGACCAGACTTCAATAGAAAATTCAAGGCTAGAGTGGAATCTATTGGCCTTCAACTGAGACAAAAAAAAGCAGGAGTAATAATTATGATCTCAGACAAAGAAAAAATAACAATTTATCTGATTAAAAGTAATAAGGAAGGTAATTAATCTTGATAAAAGGTAGTATAAATAATGAAGTAATATCAGTGCCTGACATATATGCACCAAAGGAGAAACTAAAGGAGCTTAAGGAGGAAATACAGAGTGAAACTATACTAGTGTGGGAGCTCAACTTTCCCCTTCCAGAACTAGATAAATCAAACTAAAAAAGAAATAGGACAGAAGTAAAGGAAGATATTGAAATTTTTGTGAAGTTAGATTTAATAGAGATCTAGAGAAAACTTAATAGGGATAAAAATGAATATTCCTTCTTTTCAGCAGCACATGATACATACACAAAAACTCAGCCTGTACTAGGGCATAAAAACTTCACAACCAAATGCAGAAAAGCAGAATTAATAAATGCAAACTTTTCAGAACATAATGCAATAAAAATTATAATCAGTAAGGGTTCATGGAAAGACAAATTAAAAATGAATTAGAAACTAAACTCTACCCTGCCCATTTTCAGATTTAATCTCATCTTCACAGATACTTGAAGAATCCTAGAAAATAAAAAAAACCTACCTGAAATAATAAATTTAGAAAAGTTGCAGTATACAAAACAAATGCACATAAATCATGAGTATTTGTATATATTTCCAAACAAACACAGCAGCAAGAGTTAGAAAGAAGAACTCCTTTTAAAATAACTCTAGGAAATATAAAATATTTGGGAATCTTTTTGCCAAGACAAATGTAGCAATTATATAAACACAATTACAAAACACTTTTAACACAAATAAATTAGATATAAACAATAGTAAAAACATTAATTGTTCATGGGTAGTCTAAGGTAATATAATAAAAATGACAGTCTTACCTAAATTAATTTACTTATTCTGTGCCATACCATTCAAAATACCAAAAAACTATTTTATAGAACTAGAAAAAATTATAACATAATTAATGTGGAAAAACAAAAAGTCTAGAATGTAAGGAGAACTTATGACAAAATATGAAGATGGTGGTCAAGCAGTACCAGATCTTAAAATGTACTAAAACAGTAATAATCAAAACAATCTGGTAGTGGCTTAGGGATAGAAGTATGAATCAATGGAATAGATTAGGGGTAAATGACCACAGAAATCCAGTGTTTGATGAACACAAAGATCCCAGGTTTTGTGATAATAACTCACTATGTGACAAAAACTGCTGGGAAAATTGGAAAACAGTATTGATAAGTTAGGTTTAGGTCAATGTGGCAAATATTTTACTGGAGTAAGGTCACAGTGGGTATATGTCTTAAACATAAAGGGTGATATTATAAGTAAACTAAGGAACATAGATTAGTTTACCTGTCAGGTCTATAGAGAAGAGAAGAATTTATCATCAGAGAAGAGACTGAGAGGGGGTGAAGGTAGGAAGGTAGGAAGGTGGAATGGAAGGGAAAAAGGAGAGAGGAAGGTAGAGGAAGGGAAAGGAAGGTAGTGGTCACCAGTGCCAGCAGGGGCAAATTGACCAGAGCCCTTTGGGCTTAAATAAAATATTTGAGAGCAACTTAGGGTTTAGAATAGCTAGGTTTTATTTAATATAGAATATGGAAGGTCTAGAGAAAACTCGGAGGTAGATAGAAGGGAAAAAAGGTGCCTAGAGAGAGACTAGCTAAAAGCTCTGCAGGGTTCATGGTAGCTAGTGTCAGCCTGCCTCTGGGTTCGAGAGACCCAAAAGGCACCAAAAACCTCTCTCATACTTTCTCTGACACCTTCCAAAAGGAAGTGAGAGGTGTTGAGGGAAGTTGTAGCTGGGAGCCCTGGGAGATGTAGTATAATTCTAAATGACATATTTCCCCCCGTGATCGTTTCAGAGAGCAGGCTCCCCAATGGATCATAACAAACATAAATTAATAAAAATTACAATAAAATAAAGGGTATATACATCAATACAAGGGGAGAATGGCAAAAATTTTTACAATATAAGGAAATTAAATACTTGGCACTTCCTTTACAAAAAAATTCAGGGGTCAGTCCCCTTCTTTCACAACAAAATATATAGATACATAAAACAAATGCATTTAATCAAAACAGATGAATTTAGCAAACAAATGAATTTTAGTAAGACAAATGAATCAAAACCCCCCAAAGTTCAAAATTTTGCATATCCAGTTGCTCTTATGCTCCTAGATCATCATGCATACTTGATGTGATCTCCATGGGTATCTCCATTTGGATTCTAGGAGGCGGTATATTTATTTTCCTAAAATAACTTAAACTCTCCATATGAAATAAAAACACATTCCCCCCCCACCCCCCTGCAAGGAGGATAGAACAAAACTATGAAATTTCAGAGGGGTATATGAATGAGGCAGGAGACATATGAATCACTGCCAATCAAATTCATCAGAAAAATTAGCACAAAAATGCCAAATAACTAGTGGATGAAAATTCTCTCTCTGTCAGAAAGATTTGGAATAATTTTTCCATATTATTATAGGAAGGATTGTATTGGAAAAATATGTCTTCCATCCTTTTCTTTATAGCTATGGGTTCTTCATTATAATTTGGAACACATTTTTTTAAAAAATTCTTTGAAATCTTGAGGAGTGAATGGAGTGTGGTGTGTTAAATTTATCATATACCCAGAAAGTTCTAATGTAGGCACTTCCCTTAGAGGGAAAAGGCCATCACAGGAATCGGAATCATATGAATCAGAATTATAGCATGGTTTGGTTTCTTTTTAGTAATTTTGGTGCTCACAGTGGCATAATAGGTCTTTTGAGGTGTTTGCCTGCTTACTGTGGTATAGGTAGGAACTGGTAGAGTCTTGGTTGGGATTGGTTGTGGGTTGGGAGAAGGGACAGGAGAGGATGGGGTGTCAAGGGAAGTAGCAGGGGAGGGAGGGTTAGCCAAGAGATGCACAAGATGAGAGAGGAGTTTCTTCACATCCATGTCCTTATCTTATTTCAGGAGAAATAGGATAACTAGGACTTCCCTCTCTGAGTATTTTGGGAACAGCCTCACAAAATTTGGAATTTTCCTTTTCCACTGTACCATGCAAAGGGTATTTGAAATTGTCCAATTGGATTTTTACTGCTACTTGAAATTTCCTATTTGAAGCCTTTTGCATTGTTATATTGAAATTTAAGAAACTGAGATTCCTTATCAGTATCAGAAGGAAGACATATTCAGATACCATAAATATTTCCAATTTGGCAAAAGCCAAAAAGTTTTCCTGTATAGACGCAATCATATTGAGAGGCTTCTATTGATTTATTTATTAAGTCAGTGAGTTCCAGGTATTTATTTATTTGTGTGTTCAGTATATTTCTTTTTTATGATTTTTGATTGATTGATTAATTTAGTTTAAACTGCAAAAAAATTAAATTTTTTTGGTTTTGCTATATATTATGTATTATTGGTGCTGCCCTCTAGTGGCAGAAAGTCAGCACTGCAGCTTAGCAGAAAAAAGGGGAGGGGGAACACACTGAGTGCTCAGTGCTGGCCACTAGTGGCCAAGATTCAGTAACACAAGGGAAGGAGAACTGAAATGGAGGAAAGGAGTTGCAATGGAAGCCCTTGGGGATGAAAATCAAGGTAAGTGGAGTTTTATCCACTTGGGGTTTTTCAGTGAGAGATCAGAGTTAGATATGTAAGGTAAGGGGCAGTAGGGAGTCTTGAGGATCTAGGCTAGGGTGGGTGGAAGGCAGAGAGGGACCAGGGTTGTTCTGGACCCCTGCTGGTTTTTGCTGGCAGACTCCTCGCTGGGTTTTAGTCTAGCAGCAATAAGGGAGATTAGGGTTAAGGCTCCTGGGCTGGGGTGGGGAGATTTAGATCTAGCACCCCTGCTGAGGCAAAGGAACCTGGCAGGGGTATAGTAGGGGAAGGGACCCCCACTGGGCTGGATTTGAGGTGGGAAAATTTTTACTTACCAGTTAGGCAGTAAGCAGGCAGGACAGGCAGCAGGCAGTCAGGCAGTTAGATTCAGATACATCTTGAGGTCACCAAATAAATGTGAGGGGGTGAAGGGAAGGTAGGAAGAAGGAATGATGGGTAGGAGAAAGGAGAGAGGAATGTAGAAGAAGGGAAATAAGGTAGTTGTCCCCAGCCCTGGCAGGGGGAAATTGACCAGAGCCCTTCTGGGCTCAAATAAAAGATCAAAGAGAAACTTAGGGTTTAGAATAGGTAGGTTTTATTTAAATTAGAAAAGGAAAGGTGTAGGGAAAACTAGGAGGTAGATAGAAGGGGAAAAAGGCACTGAGAGAGAGACTACAAAACTCAGTCTTCCTTTCCTAGGTTACCAAGAGCAACTGAAATCTCATGACGGGCCACTTTCTCAGCTGATGCTCCCCCAACTATGGATCAAGTAATCAGGAAGGAGCTTAGAACAATTAGCCAACTTCTCATCAATTGTTTAACAATTAGAACCATTATTTAATGTTTGGGAGAGAGCAAAATAATAAACTGTCAGAGGGACAACAATGGCATTAAAAATGAGGAAAGACTTTGCTTCTGGGTCTCTACCAAGAAAATAAATGACCATTAATTTACTGATGTTGGGCCAGACTAATTAATAAATGTATTATTAATATTTAGAACACTGTTCCTCAGAACTTTTATTCATCACACTGTAGAAAGTGATAAATTTTGTGTTATATTCACTATGGCTCCATAATATTTGCATTATTATTTTTTGACTGCTTGCAATATTTTCTCCTTGGCATGGCACCTCTGGAATCTTGCCTTAATATTTTTTTAATTGTAAACATTTATTAATATTATTTTTTAACATGGTTAAATGATTCATGCTCCTAATTTCCCCTTTACCCCCCGCATTTCCTCCACCCATGGCCAATGCACATTTCCACTGGTTTTATAATGTGTCCTTGATCAAGACCTATTTCGAAATTGTTGGTAGTTGCATTGGTGTGGTAGTTTCAAGTCTACATCCCCAATCATGTCCACCCCAAACCTTGCGTTCAAGCAGCTGTTTTTCTTATATGTTTTCTCTCCTGCAGTCCTTCCTCTGAATGTGGGTAGTGTTCTTTACCATAAATCCCTCAAAATTTTACTGGGTCATTGTATTGCTGCTGGTACAGAAGTCCATTACATTCAATTTTACCAAAGTATATCAGTCTCTGTACAATGTTCTTCTCGTTCTGCTCCTTTCACTCTGCATCACTTCCTGGGGGTCTTTCCAGTTCACCTGGAACTTCTCCTGTTTGTTATTCCTTTTAGCACAATAGTATTCCATCACCAGCATATAACACAATTTGTTCAGCCATTCCCCAATTGAAGGACAAACCCTCCTTTTCCAGTTTTTTGCCACCACAAAAAGCACAGCTATAAATATTTTCATTCAAGTTTGTTTATCTATGATCTCTTTGGGGTACAAACCCAGCAATGGTATGGCTGGATCAAAGGTCAGGCAGTCTTTTATAGCCCTTTAAGCATAATTCCAAATTGCCAGCCAGAATGGTTGTATCAGTTCACAACTCCACCAGCAATGCATTAATGTCCCAATTTTGCCACATCCCCTCCAGCATTCATTACTCTCCCCTTCTTTCATTTTAGCCAATCTGCTAGGTGTGAGGTGATACCTCAGAGTTGTTTTGATTTGCATTTCTCTAATTATTAGAGATTTAGAGCACTTTCTCATGTGCTTATTGATACTTTTGATTTCTTTACCTGAAAATTGCTTATTCATGTCTCTTGCCCATTTATCAATTGGGGAATGGCTTGATTTTTTCTACAATTGATTTAACTCCTTGTATATTTGAGTAATTAGACCCCTGTCAGAGTTTTTCATTATAAAGATTTTTACCCAATTTGTTGTTTCCCTTCTGATTTTGACTACATTGTTTTTGTTTGTAAAAAAGCTTTTTATTTTAATATAATCAAAACCATTAAATTTACATTTTGTAATTTTGTCTGACTCTTGCTTGGTTTTAAAGTCTTTCCTTTCCCAGAGATCTGACAAGTATACTATTCTGTGTTCAGTTAACTTATTTACAGTTTCCCTCATTATATTCAAGTCATTCACCCATTCTGAATTTATCTTTGTGTACAGTGTGAGATGTTGATCTAAACCTAATCTCTCCCATATTGTTTTCCAAATTTCCCAGCAATTTTAGTCAAATAGTGGATTCATGTCCCAAAAGTTGGGCTCTTTGGGTTTATCATATACTGTCTTGCAGATGTCATTTACCCCAAGTCTATTCCACTGATCCTCTTCTCTGTCTCTTAGCCAGTACCATATTGTTTTTTTTTTAACCCTTGTACTTCGGTGTATTGTCTCATAGGTGGAAGATTGGTAAGGGTGGGCAATGGGGGTCAAGTGACTTGCCCAGGGTCACAAAGCTGGGAAGTGGCTGAGGCCGGGTTTGAACCTAGGACCTCCTGTCTCTAGGCCAGACTCTCACTCCACTGAGCTACCCAGCTGCCCCTAGTACCATATTGTTTTGATGACTGCTGCTTTATAGTGTAGTTTGATATCTGGTACTGCTCGGCCCCCTTCCTTCACATTTTTTTTTCATTATTTCTCTTGATATTCTTGATCTTTTGTTATTCCAAATGAAATTTGTTATAGTTTTTCCTAATTCAGTAAAGAAGTTTTTTGGTAGTTTGATAGGTATGGCGCTAAATAGGTAAATTAATTTGGGTAGAATGGTCATTTTTATTATGTTAGCTCATCCTACCCATGAGCAATCAATGGCTTTCCAGTTGTTTAGATCCAGTTTTATTTGTTTGGAAAGTGATTTGTAGTTGTTTTCGTATAATTGCTGTGTTTGTTTTGGTAGATAGATTCCTAAGTATTTTATATTGTCTAGGGTGATTTTAAATGGTGTTTCTCTTTCTACCTCTTGCTGCTCTAATGTGTTGGAAATGTATAGAAATGCTGATGATTTATGCGCATTTATTTTGTATCCTGCAACTTTGCTGAAGTTGTTGATTATTTCTACAAGCTTCTTAGTTGATTCTCTAGGATTTTATAAGTAGACCATCATATCATCTGCAAAGAGTGATAGCTTAGTCTCCTCATTGCCTGTTTTGATACCTCCAATTTCTTTTTCTTCTCTAATTGCTACTGCTAGTGTTTCTAGTACTATGTTGAATAATAGAGGTGATAATGGGCATCCTTGTTTCACTCCTGATCTTATTGGGAAGGCTTCTAATTTATCCCCATTGCATATGATGTTTGTTGATGGTTTTAGGTATATACTGTTTATTATTTTTAGGAAAGGTCCTTCTATTCCTATACTTTTCAGTGTTTTCAATAGGAATGGATGCTGTATTTTGTCAAAGGCTTTTTCAGCATCTATTGAGATGATCATGTGATTTTTGTTTGATAGACTATTGATGTGGTCAATTATGTGGATGGTTTTCCTAATGTTGAACCATCCTTGCATTCCTGGTATAAATCCTACCTGGTCATGGTAGATGATCTTCTTATTTATATGCTGGAGTCTCTTTGCTAGTATTCTATTTAAGATTTTTGCATCTATGTTCATTAGGGAGATTGATCTGTAGTTTTCTTTCTCTGTTTTTGATCTCCCTGGCTTTGGAATCAGTACCATATTTGTGTCATAAAAGGAATTTGGTAGGACTCCTTCTTTGCTTATCACATCAAATAATTTGTATAGAATTGGGATTAGTTGCTCTTTGAATGTCTGATAGAATTCGCTTGTGAATCCATCAGGCCCTGGCGATTATTTATTGGGGAATTCTTTGATGGCTTGTTCAATTTCTTTTTCTGATATAGGATTATTTAGGTATTCTATTTCTTCTGCTGTTAATCTAGGCAGTTTATATTTTTGTAAATATTCATTCATATCTCCTAAATTGTTATATTTATTGCCATATAGTTGGGCAAAATAGTTTTTAATGATTGCCTTAATTTCCCCTTCATTAGAGGTGAGGTCTCCCTTTTCATCTTTGATACTGTCAATTTGGTTTTCTTTTTTCCTTTTTTTATTAGATTGACCAGTACTTTGTCTATTTTATCTGTTTTTTCAAAATACCAGCTTCTAGTCTTATTTATTAATTCAATAGTTCTTTTACTTTCAATTTTATTGATTTCTCCCTTGATTTTTAGTACTTCTAAGTTAGTTTTCATCTGGGGATTTTTAATTTGCTCACTTTATAATTTTTTGAGTTACATGCCTAATTCATTAATCTCTGCCCTTCTTAATTTGTTAATATATGCACTCAAGGATATAAATTTCCCCCTGAGTACTGCCTTGGCTGCATCCCACAGAGTTTGGTAGGATGTCTCATCATTGTCATTTTCTTCTGTGAAATTGTTGATTGCTTCTGTGCTTTCTTCTTTGACAAATTGGTTTTGGAGAATCATATTATTTAATTTCCAATTAGTTTTTGATTTGCCTGTCCAGGTGCCCTTACTAATTATTATTTTTATTGCATTATGATCTGAGAAAGTTACTTTTATTATATCTGCTCTTTTGCATTTGTTTGCAATATTTCTATGCCCTATTACATGGTCAATCTTTGTGAATGTACCATGTGCAGCTGAAAAGAAGGTGTATTCCTTTTTGTCCCTATTTATTTTTCTCCACATATCAATTAAATCTAATTTTTCTAGGACTTCATTCACCTCTCTTACCTCTTTCTTATTTATTTTTTGGTTTGATTTATCTAGATCTGAAAGAGGAATATTTAGATCTCCCACTATTATGATTTTACTATCTATTTCCTTCTTCTTTTGGCTATAATCTTTTGGTTTTCGGCTATGATCTTTTGGTTTTTGGCTATAATCTTTTGGTTTTCGTTTATAATCTTTTGGTTTTCCTTTTCAATCTAGTCATTTCTGGTCTTGAGTTGACTTGTCTCAGTTTCCAATTGCGAAATTCTGCCTTTTAAACTGTTATTTTCTTGCCTGATTTCCTTTTGAGCTACTTCCCATTTCTCTGACCAAATTTTTTCCAACTTTCTCATCATCTCAGTTTTGAACATTTCAAGAGTTTGTGACCAGTTTTGATTATCTTGGGATGGTTCAGTTGTGATTGCTTGTTTTTTCTCCTCTTCTGATTGGTTGGTACTCTGTATTTTCTCTGTGTAAAAGTTGTCGAGTGTTAAAGATTTTTTTTTCTTGTTGTTAATCTTTTTCTCTCTCTTCTGGACTTCCTGGTTCTGGGTAGCCATAGTTAGCCCAGCAGCTTCTCAGCTTTATCCTTGCACTCAGGGTTTGTCTGCGGTCTTTTGGCTCCTGAGGTCTGAGGTCTGGTTTTTTCCAAGGTCAAGCCCCCTGGTGGACCCTCTTGCTTGATCCTCTACAGAAGGCTCCTTTACAAGTCTCAGGGTGCTGCTTCCACAGTCGTATACCCGTCTGCACTGGTTCCCCACTCAGGGTTTCAGAGCCTTCGCTCCCACCTGTGTCCTCCTCTGCCCGCGTCTCCACCTGCGCCTGTGCTCCGCGTCCACGCTCAGAGTCCACGTGCGTTCCTCAGCTTGTTGGGGTCCCAAATCTTGCCGCTCTTAGGAACAGGCCCTGGAGCTGCCAATGACTTGATGGGTGGCCCAAACTTGCTCTATTTCTTTTGACCTGGCTTCGGCACTGCAGGTAGTGTGTGTATGTGTGGGGGTTGGGGGGGGTTGCTCAGCCCGCAATTTAGTGAGAGCTGTTTCACCCCTTTATAGCATGGAAATGTCCCGATTCCACATACCTTCTATGCTGTACCCTATTGTGGGGTCCCTCCGTTTGACTGGGTTTGTTTTTATGCCCCCTTGAGAAGTCCTGTATGTTTTGGTCAGGAGTGGTTAAGAGCTGCTTTTTACACTGCTGCCATCTTAACCTGGAAAATTGCCTTAATATTTTTTGAGTTTTCATTTCAGAATTTCTTTCAAGAAGTACCTGGTGGATTATTTCAATTTATTTTACACACTCTGGATGTATGCTATTAGGGCAGTTTTCCTTGATGATTTCTTGTAATGTAATTTTGTTTTTGTTTTTACCATGGCATTTAGGTAGGCAAGTATTTCTAAAATCATCTCTTCTTGATACAGTTTCCAGGTCAGTTGCTTTTCTTTTTTCTTTTAAAACCTTTTAGTTGTTTTTCTATTGAGATTTTTTACATTTTCTGCTATTTTTCTTCATCCTTTAGACTTTGTTTTATTTTTTTGGAATATTCATAGAGTCATTACTTCTACTTTCCTTATTCTAATTTTTAAGGAATTATTTTCATCAATGAGCTTTTTTACTTCATATCATTTGGCTCATATTATTTGGCTTATACTGCTTTATAAGGAGTTCTTTTCCAAAGTAAATTTCTGTGCCTTAACGTTAGGTTAATTCTGTTTTATTTAATTGCAATTTTCTTTGATATTTTTGTATCTTTTTTATAAACCTGTTAATCCGTTTCATGATTTTATTGCATTTCTCTCCAAAATAGTTGGATCAGTTCACAGTTCTACCAAAGTATTTTTCCTAACCCCTTTGACATTTGTCATTTTTCCCTTTTGTCATTTTTGCCAATATTATCATTTATTTCCTCGGTTTTCCCTCTACCAGTTATCGCTTTTTATTTTTTAACTTTTCAAGGAATTCTTGCTTATGTTGGATCAAATTAATAGCATTTTTTTTTTGAGGCACTGTTTTTAGCTTTTTTAAAACTTTGACCTTCTAATTTTATGCCTTGTTCTTCTCTGTCAGCTTTATATGGTCATTTAAAAAATTATTTTCCTGTCCTAAGTTAGACTTTGTTCACACCTCTAGTTAGGCAAGCACTGTATTAAGCTTCAGACTTTTTCATACTGCTGATTTCAGAGCTAGTTTTTGGTCTAAGTTTTTTGGTCTGTAAGTTTTTGGTGCTTCCAAGGTAGTGTTGTCCTAGTCGAGGTATGACTTCTTCTTTCTTAATTTGGACAATTATTTTTATCCTGGAATTGCCCTTTTTATTCTGTAGTCACAAGTGTTAGTGCTCCTTTTGGCACTGGAACTATTACCTAGAAATATTTGTGAATAATAGAGTTGCCAATTATCACCAGTTGTACCCAGTGCCAGCAAAGTGTTCCATGTAATGTCTTTCTGACTATTGTGTGTTACCTCATTACTATCTTTGGGCTAAGAACACTTGAAGGTGTACCTGCTACTATCTTGGCTAGCCTTAAGGCCCAATGCTGGTACTCATGCTGTGCTCTGGACCTGTACCTATGGCTTGGTGTCACAGACCTATGCTGCTGGCTTCCTAAGTTGTCTCAGGCTAGAAAAATGTCTCCATCTGACCTTTTTTTTGATCTATCACTCCAAAATTTAATTTGTGGTGTTAGTTTAAAGTTATTTAGGGTAATTCCCAGGAATTCTGGGAAGATGGAGGCATAGAAGCAGCAAGGCTCCAGACCTCTACAATGCCCTTCACCAGCAATCAAGGACAAAGGGCTCCAAGGGAACAGAAAACCAAATCTAACAACAGAGCAGAGCTAGGGGATCATTCAGCTGAACTCAACTTAAAAGGTATGTGGAAAAAAAGAGAAAAAAAGCCTGAATTCTTGGAACTGTCCAGTGGGAGGGGAAAGAAACAAGGAAGATCCCAGATCCCCTCCTCCACTTAATGAGCTGAGTCTCCAGAGGATCCTGGAATATCTGAGTGGGTTGGGGCAATAGTCTGAGGGATTGACTCACTGGCACACCTTTGCCAAACTCAAGGCTCTCATCAGGAACTGCAGGGAAGCTGCTGGGGGAGAAACCCAGAGAGAGTGAATATAAGCTCCACCTTGCACTGCCCCTCCCTTTCTCTCAAGGTTTTGACCTCAGGGCACTTGGAGCCCTGCAGATAAACCCCACCTGGCTTAATTCTATCAATACAGCAGAGAAGAAGTTTTCTGAGGGCAGGGAAGCTCCAACACCCCTCCCCCACAGATTATAATAAAAGTAGCCAAATTCACTTCTTTAGCTTTTACCACCTGCTGGAGAAAATAACTAACCTAATTAATCAACAATACAGAGAAGAAGCCTTCCCAGAACTTAATAGCCCAAATCAACAGATAAAAAAATGATCAGAAGGCCAATATTACAGCCAATTATATGGGAGAAAGCAGGAAAAATGTGTGTAAACAACAGAAAAAGCAAAAAGAAACCACAATTTACAGCTTCTATCCAGAAATTAAACAAAGATCAAATGATCAGAAGATAAAGGAACAACAAGAATAACATAAAAACTTCAATGAAATGGACACAGGCTTTGGAAGAACTTAAAATTCAATTAACTCAAGAATTCAAAATTCAAAGAACTCAGAAAACAATCAACAGAGGCTGAAGACAATTGGGAAAATGAAATACATGTTATAAAACAAGAAAATATTGTCTTAAAAGCCCAAACTGACCAGCTGAAAAAATGAAGCAAAGAAGGTGAAAAATGGTCTACAAAGAAAATCAGACAAGAAGGAGAAGGATGAGCAAAAAGCCAGAAATGAAACTCAGTCTTTAAAAATTAGAATTCAACATCTAGAAGCAAATCACTTCACAAGGCAGCAAGAATCTATAAAATAAAATTTAAAAAAATGAAAAATTTGAGGAAAATATAAAACACCTCATTGATACAACCAGAGATCTGGAAAACATATTTCGAAGAAACAATTTAATAATTATTGCTCTACCATAACATCATGACAAAAGAAAAAGTCTGGACATTATCCTGTAGGAAATTATATAAGAAAATTGTCCTAACATTCTTGAATAAGGGGGAAAAGTGGAAATTGAAGGAATCCACAGATGACCTCCTATATTTAATCCACAAATGCCAGCTTCCAGGAATATTATAGCCAAACTACCAGACCAAGGAAAAAACATTACGAGCTACTAAGAAGTCATTCAGATAACAGGGGACCACAGTTAAGATAACACAGGATCTGGCTGCATCTACATTGAAGGACCAGAAGGTATGGAATAGAATACTCCAGAAATCAAGAGAACTGGGTCTACAACCTAGAATTAACTATGCAGAAAAACTGACTATATTCTTGCAGGGGAAAGTATGGTCATTTAACAAAACTGAAAACTTCCAAGCATTCATAAAGACAAAAATGGACTTAAAGAGTTTGCTGCCCAAACACAGAACTCAAGAGAATGACCATAAGGTAATTAAGAAAGAGTGAAAAAAAAACCTTTTCTTTAAGGGACCCAATATGTTCAATTGACATATCCCTATAAGAAAAGAAGATATTTGTAACTCTTAAAAATTGTTATTATCAACAGATTAGCTAGAAGAAGTATACTTAGAGGGAACAGGGACAAACTGTATAGGATGAAATGTCAAGATGTGTGTGTGTGTGTGTGTGTGTGTGTGTATGTTTGTGTATATGTATGTATAAATATATGTAAATCTAGAGGGGGAAAAGGAGATAATATTAAGAGAAATGGGAAAACAGACAAAATGGAGTAAATTTATATATCATAAAGAAGCGCATGGGGCAAACAAGGAAGAAGACCAATACAATGGAAGGGGAAAGAGGTTGGAGAAAGGAAATACTTAATTCTTAAGTGCATTGAAATTAACTTAAAGAGGGAAGAACAATCAGATCCATTGGGGCAGAGAATTGATTTGTGTCCATTAGAAAAGTATAAGGGTAACAAACAGACTGATGGGGAGGAAAGCAATATTAGGGATGGAGAGGGTAGGGGGAGGCATAGCTTAAAAAGATGCTAAAGAACAATAAGAGGGGAATAAGAAAGTAGGGGGATAAAGGGTAGTACAATAAGTGAGGGGATTAGGGGAACTGATTAAAAACAAAACACTGGTATAGAAGGAGATAGTGAAAGAAGAAAGGCAGAGGGAATAAAAATGTCTGGGAATACACAGTTGATAATTATAACTCTGAATGTGAATGGGATGAACTCCCCCATAAAACAGGAGCAAATAGCAGAGTGGATTAGAAACCAAATTCCTACCATATGTTGTCTACAAGAAACACACATGAGACAGGTAGACATGCATAGAGTAAAAATAAAAGGCTGGAGGAAAATCTATTGGGCTTCCACTGAGGAAAAGAAGGCAGGACTTGCAATTATGATTTCTGATAAAGCCAAAGTAAAAATAGATCTGGTTAAAAGAGATAGGGAAGGGAATTACATCCTGATAAAAGGCAGTATAAACAATGAAGAAATAGCAGTACTCAACATGTATGCACCAAATGGTATAGCATCTAAATTTCTAAAGGAGAAACTGGCAGAGCTCAAGGAGGAAATAGGTAATAAAACTGTACTAGTAGGAGACCTGAACCTTCCCCTATCAGATCTAGATAAATTAAACCAAAAAATAAATAAGAAAGAGATAAGAGAAGTAAAAGAAATCTCATAAAATTAGTTAATAGATATATGAAGAAAAATAAATAGGGACAAAAAGAAATAATAATTTGGGGTGATAGTTTAAAGTTATTTAGATGTGAATTTGGGGAAGAGTTCAGCTGTGTCTGAGCCTGGCCTCCCCATCTTCGATCTGACAACTCTGATTTTTATTGATGAGTGAATGAGGCCCAGAAAAGGTTAATAATTTGCCAATGGTCATCTGTAGAGTATATAATGGAGCCATCATTTAAGAGAAGGTCTCATGAATACATATTCACTGTTCTTTCCATTGTTAACTCTACTCATCTCTAAGGAAGAATTTCTTCTTTGTTTCTTCATTTAACTTTCTTTCTTATTCTTTCATATATTTTTCAGTTTTATCTGAATCTTATCAAATCTTATCAAAATATTTTCTTCTACTATTTTCCTATCTTCTTGCCAACAATTCAGTCCTAAAGAAAAGCTTGCCTTTCCCCTTTCTTCTCATCTAACTACTATTTAATCATTTCTTTCTTCTATGCAAAACTGCCAAAAAATACCTACACTAATTTCCTATACTTCATTATTATCTCCTCTTCTCTCAGCTCCTTGCATTTCAATTTATATCACTACTCTGCCAAAGTTTCTTTCTCTAGAATCAATGACTTTCGAACCCATACATCAAATGTTCTATGCTTAGCCATCATATTTTTTGCCCCATAAGTAGCATTTTCTGTAGTTCTCTCCTTCTACAATACTTTCTCCAATATTCCCTCATGCTTTGGCATCAGAGAGTCTATCTTCTCCTTTGACATTTGCCTCTTTTAATGTCTTGTTAGGCTCTTCTCAAGCACTAATGGTGAGTGTCATTATATTATATTCTCTTCATGCTGTTTCACTTAGAACTTCCATTTAAATTTGGGGCCTGAAATTTGGGACTTGTATCTTAAATCTATATTCCCCATCCTTACTTCTCCTCTAAATGTTTCATTGGATCTTCAAACTTAGCACTTGCAAATTCTATCTTATTATTTTCTTTTCTTTTACCTGTTGAATTTTTTTGGCTACTTTAAAACACAACTCACTTGCCACTTCTTTCTTTATACTAAACTTTCCTTGAATCTCCAGTTGCTAATGATGCTCCACATCTATTTTCAGATTTTAATTTTTTTATCTCCCTTGTGATGTACTCATCATACATATTGTCTTAGAAATCTTAGTGCAGTTTTAAGCTAGTAAAGTTTGTTAAGTTGTATGAAATAGTTACAGGTATGCCTGTGTTACCCTCTTCCTAGATTCTAAGTTGCAGAGAGCAATGTCTAAATCTTATCAAAATTTGGTATCTCTCCCAGAACCTAGCTCAAAGAAAATTATTTCCAGTTTGGACATGTTGAGTATTTGGTATTTATAGAGTTTTGAGGCTGAGATGCTTGTTACTGTATATAGTAGAGGTTTGATAAATATTCATGTGAATGAGCAAATTTAATGAATGAGAAACTATTGTTTTCCTGAAGATAATAAAAAAAGTCAAATTTGTTAGAATAGATAGGTAAAATGTTATCAGAGTATAAAATATAACCAGGAGGCATTGTCACTGAATAGGTAGAGAGATGCCATTGGAATCAGGAGGAACTGAATTCAAGTTATATTTCTAATCAATTTTCATTGGTCAGAATTGGTACAGAATTTCCACTGGTAAAGAAAATACCTCATTGAACAATTCTCCTAATAAAATCGTATGTTAGGTAACAACAATAAAAACAATAAAGCACAACAATAATAAAGAAATAGACAAAAAAGGAACATACTATTCCAATAGTAACTTTATGTTTCTGTCCATACATTATATATTTTTCCTTGGGGAAAGAAATTATAATATCAAAAATAATACTATCACCTGTTTATTGTTTTAGGTCTTTGAGAGCAGCAACTTATTCATGTTTGTTTTTGTGTCCACAGAGTTCATCACAAATAGGGAGTATTTAATAAATGTTTATTTAATTATATAATTTCATTTCATCAGTATTATATTATATATTTAATAACACCACAAACTTATACACTCTTTAAGTTATTATGACCACAGAATCCTTTTTGTTCAACTATTTTTTTACTGAACAAAAATCTCCTTTAACAACATTCTGATAAATAGTTTTTTAGTTTCTGCCTTAGGTCCTGTCATGACAGAGAGACTTATTGCAACTGGAAGCACCCCATTTAGCTTTTGGAAAGGTCTAATTTGTAACATACTTCAAATATAAACATTATCTCATATCCTAATAAGATATAAAGGAAGGATATCATGAATGAATGTAAAAGCTAATTTCAATTTTAATTTGTATATAATGATTCAAAAGCATTTTCCTTAATTTTGAATGTAGAAAATAAAATAAATAAGATATCATCTCTGGCCTTAAGAAGCAAACAAATTCAAGTGATGGATAATAGCAGATAAGAGCAAGGACAGATTTTAATTACTGTCACATGCTTCATATTGTTCTCTAATTGGTGTTGAAATTTTTGGAGATTTTAATGAAACAACTAAATGAATCAAATCATTTTTAGATTTAGATAAAAAGTATTCAGAGATCTGACAAGCATACTATTCTGTGCTCACATAATTTTTTATAGTTTCCTTCTTTTTATTCAAGTCTTTCACCCATTCTGAATTTATCTTGGCATAGGATGTGAGTTGTTGATCTAGACCCAATCTCTCTCCTATTGTTTTCCAATTTTCCCAGCAGTTTTTGTGAAATAGTGGGTTTTTGTTCCAAAAGCTAGGTTCTCTGGGTTTATCATAGACTATCTTGCTGAGGTCACTTACCCCAAGTCTATTCCACTGATCCTCTCTTATGTCTCTTGGTCAGTACTATATTGTTTTGATGACTACTGCTTTATAGTACAGTTTAAGGTCTGGTACTGCTAGGCCACCTTCCTTCTTATTTTTTCATTATTTCCCTTGATATTCTTGGCCTTTTGTTCTTCCAAATGAAATTTGTTATAGTTTTTTTTTCTAATTCACTAAAGAATTTTTTTGGTAGTTTGATAGGTATGGTACTAAATAAGTAAATTAATTTGGGTAGAATGGTTATTTTTATTATGTTAGCTTGTCCTACCCATGAGCACTCAATGTTTTTCCAATTGTTTAGATCTAGTTTTAATTGTATGGAATGATTTTCTTAATTGTGTTTGCATAACTCCTGTGTTTCTCTTGGCAGATAGATTCCTAAGTATTTTATATTGTCTAGGGTGATTTTAAGTGGAATTTCTCTTTCCAACTCTTGCTGATGAGATGTGCTGGAAATAAATAGAAATGCTGAAGATTTATGTGCGTTTATTTTGTATCCTGCAACTTTGCTAAAGTTGTTGGTTATTTCCACTAGCTTTTTAGTTGCTTCTCAAGGATTTTTTAAGTAGACCATCATATCATCTGTGGAGAGTGATAGGAGTGATAGCTTGATAAAAGTTTTTGTACAAACAAAACCAATGCTACCAAAATTAGAAGGGAAGCACCAAAATGGGGGAAAATCTTTATAACAAATAACTTTTTTATTTTTTTATTTTTTAGACATTTATTAATATTCGTTTTTAATCTGTTTACATAGTTTATGCCCCTACTTTCCCCTTCATCCCCCGCTCTCCCCCCACCCATGGCCAACGCACATTTCCACTGGTTGTAACATGTGTCCTTGTTCAGGGTCTATTTCCCATTCATGTCCGCCTCAGCCCATGCATTCAAGCAATTGTTTATCTTATATGTTTCCTCTCCTGCAGTCCTTCCTCTGAATGTGGGTAGCATCTTTACCATAAATCCCTCAGATGTGTCCTGTGTCATTGCAGTGCTGCTGGTACAGGAGCCCATTACATTTGATTTTACCATAGTATATCAGTCTCTGTGTACAATGTTTTTCTGGCTCTGCTCCTTTCGCTCTGCATCATTTCCTGGAGGTCTCTCCAATTTGCTTGGAATTCCTCCAGTTTATTATTCCTTTTAGCACAATAGTATTCCATCACCCGCATATACCACAATTTGTTCAGCCATTTCCCAATTGAAGGACATCCCCTCACTTTCCAGTTTTTTGCCACTACAAAAAGCGCAGCTATAAATATTTTCGTACAAGTCTGTTTATCTATGATCTGTTTGGAGTACAAACACAGCAATGGTGTGGCTGGATCAAAGGGCAGGCAGTCTTTTATAGCCCTTTGGGCATAGTTCCAAATTGCCAGCCAGAATGGCTGGATCATTTCACAACTCCACCAGCAATGCATCAATGTCCAGATTTTGCCACATCCCCTCCAACATTCATTACTCTTCTCTTCTTCCATTTTAGCCAATCTGCTAGGTGTGAGGTGATACCTCAGAGTTGTTTTGATTTGCATTTCTCTAATTATTAGAGATTTAGAACACTTTCTCATGTGCTTTTTGATACTTTTGATTTCTTTATCTGAAAATTGCCTATTCATGTCTCTTGCCCATTTATCAATTGGGGAATGGCTTGATTTTTTATACAATTGCTTTAACTCTTTGTATATTTGAGTGATTAGACCCCTGTCAGAGTTTTTTGTTATAAAGATTTTTTCCCAATTTGTTGTTTCCCTTCTGATTTTGACTACATTGTTTTTGTTTGTACAAAAGCTTTTTTAGCTTAATATAATCAAAACCATTAAATTTACATTTTGTAATTTTGTCTAACTCTTGCTTAGTTTTAAAATCTTTCCTTTCCCAGAGATCTGACAAGTATACTATTCTGTGTTCACTTAACTTATTTATAGTTTCCCTCTTTATATTCAAGTCCTTCACCCATTCTGAATTTATCTTGGTGAAGGGTGTGAGATGTTGATCTAAAACTAATCTCTCCCATATTGTTTTCCGAATTTCCCAGCAGTTTTTGACAAATAGTGGATTCATGTCCCAAAAGTTGGGCTCTTTGGGTTTATCATACACTGTCTTGCTGACATCATTAACCCCGAGTCTATTCCACTGATCCTCCCTTCTATCTCTTAGCCAGTACCATATTGATTTAATGACTGCTGCTTTATAGTATGGTTTGATATCTGGTACTGCTAGGCCCCCTTCCTTCACATTTTTTTCATTATTTCCTTTGATATTCTTGATCTTTTGTTATTCCAAATGAAATTTGTTATAGTTTTTCCTAATTCAGTAAAGAAGTTTTTTGGTAATTTGATAGGCATGGCACTAAATAGATAAATTAATTTGGGTAGGATGTTCATTTTTATTATGTTAGCTTGTCCTACCCATGAACAGTTAATGGCTTTCCAATTGTTGAGGTCCAGTTTTATTTGTTTGAAAAGTGTTTTGTAGATGTTTTCGTATAATAGCTGTGTTTGTTTTGTTAGATTGATTCCCAAGTATTTTATATTGTCTAGGGTGATTTTAAATGGTGTTTCTCTTTCTACCTCTTGCTGTTCTAATGTGTTGGAAATGTATAAAAATGCTGATGATTTATGCACATTTATTTTGTATCCTGCAACTTTGCTGAAGTTGTTGATTATTTCTACAAGCTTCTTAGTTGATTCTCTAGGATTTTTTAAGTATACCGTCATATCATCTGCAAAGAGTGATAGGTTAGTCCCCTCATTGCCTATTTTGATACCTTCAATTCCTTTTTCTTTTCTAATTGCTATTGCTAGTGTTTCTAGTACTATGTTGAATAATAGAGGTGATAATGGGCATCCTTGTTTCACTCCTGATCTTATTGGGAAGGCTTCTAATTTATCCCCATTGCATATAATGCTTTTTGATGGTTTTACGTATATATTATTTATTATTTTTAGGGAAGGCTTCTAATTTATCCCCATATAATGCTTGTTGATGGTTTTAGGTATATATTGTTTATTATTTTTAGGAAGGGTCCTTCTATTCCTATACTTTTCAATGTTTTCAATAGGAATGGATGCTGTATTTTGTCAAAGGCTTTTTCAGCATCTATTGAGATAATCATGTGATTTTTGTTTGTTAGACTGTTGATATGGTCAATTATGTTGATTGTTTTCCTAATGTTGAACCATCCTTGAATTCCTGGTATAAATCCCACCGGATCATGGTGGATGACCTTCTTAATTACTTGCTGGAGTCTCTTTGCTAATATTCTATTTAAGATTTTTGCATCTATGTTCATTAGGGAGATTGGTCTATCGTTTTCTTTCTCTGTTTTTGGTCTACCTGGCTTTGGAACCAGTACCATATTTGTGTCATAAAAGGAATTTGGTAGCACTCCTTCTTTGCTTATCATATCAAATAATTTGCATAGTATTGGAATTAGTTGCTCTTTGAATGTCTGATAGAATTCACTTGTGAATCCATCAGGTCCTGGTGATTTTTTCTTAGGGAGTTCTTTAATGGGCTGTTCAATTTCTATTTCTGATATGGGATTATTTAGGTATTCTATTTCTTCTGCTGTTAATCTAGGCAATTTATATTTTTGTAAATATTCATCCATATCTCCTAAATTGTTATATTTGTTGCCATATAATTGGGTGAAATAGTTCTTAATGATTGCCTTAATTTCCCCTTCATTAGAGGTGAGGTCTCCCTTTTAATCTTTGATACTGTCAATTTGGTTTTCTTCTTTCCTTTTTCTTATTAGATTGACTAGTACTTTGTCTATTTTATCTCTTTTTTCAAAATACCAGCTTCTAGTCTTATTTATTAATTCAATAGTTCTTTTACTTTCGATTTTATTAATTTCTCCCTTACTTTTTAGTATTTCTAATTTAGTTTTCATCTGGGGGTTTTATATTTGTTCGCTTTCTAATTTTTTGAGTTGCATGCCCAATTCATTAATCTCTGCCCTCCTTAATTTGTTAATATATGCACTCAAGGATATAAATTTCCCCCTGAGTACTGCCTTGGCTGCAACCCACAGAGTTTGGTAGGATGTCTCATCATTGTCATTCTCTTCAATCAAATTGTTGATTGTTTCTATGATTTCTTCTTTGACAATTTGGTTTTGGAGAATCATATTGTTTAATTTCCAATTGGTTTTTGACTTGCCTGTCCAGGTGCCCTTACTGATTATTTTTATCACATTATTATATGAGAAGGTTACATTTATTATATCTGTTCTTTTGCATTTGTTTGCCATGATTCTATGCCCTATTACATGGTCAATCTTTGTGAATGTACATGTGGAGCTGAAAAGAAGGTGTATTCCTTTTTGTCCCTATTTATTTTTCTCCACATATCAATTAAATCTCATTTTTCTAGGACTTCATTCACCTCTCTTACCTCTTTCTTATTTATTTTTTGGTTTGATTTATCTAGATCTGAAAGAGGAATATTTAGATCTCCTACTATTATGGTTTTACTATCTATTTCCTTCTTGAGCTCTGCCAGTTTCTCCTTTATGAATTTGGATGCTATACCACTTGGTGCATATATATTGAGCAGTGTTATTTCCTCATTGTTTATACTGCCTTTAATCAGGATGTAATGACCTTCCCTGTCTTTTTTAATCATATCTATTTTTACTTTGGCTTTGTCAGAGATCATGATAGCCACTCCTGCCTTCTTTTTCTCATTTGATGCCCAAAAGATTTTGCTCATACCCTTAACCTTGAACTTGTGTGTGTCTACCTGCCTCATATGTGTTTCTTGTAGACAACCTATGGTAGGATTTTGGTTTCTGATCCACTCTGTTATTTGCTTCTGTTTTATGAGTGAGTTCATCCCGTTCACATTCAGAGTTACAATTGTTAGTTGTGTATTCACTGACATTTTTGTATCGTCCCCTAGACCCACTCCTTCTTATTACACTATTTTCTTTTACACCAGTGGTTTGCTTTGAGCCAGTATCCCTTATCCCCTCCCTTGATTGACTTCCCTTTCTGCCCCCTCTCTTGTTGTTCCCCTCTTTTTGTTTTTTTAAAGACCAAATGAATTCCCTCCCCCTTCTTCTCCCCTCCCTTTTTTGGCCTCCCCACTCCCCTGCTCCCTTTGATTTTTCCCTTCTGACTTTCTCAGTAGGGTTAGATAGAGTTTTTTATCCGGATGGATAATAAAGCTACTCTTCCTTCTCCGGGTTGATTACACTGAGAGTAAGGTTTGATTATGCTCTCTTCCTCTCCTTCTTATGATATTATTCATCCCCTCCCCTTCCCATGCCGTCTTTGTGTGTAATAGAATATCTTATTTTTCTTATTTACTCAGATTTTACTTGGTGTCCCCTACTATTCCCCCCCCTCTTTCCAACCCCCCATTTCTTCTTAGACCATTTAGTATCCTGTCCTCTCCCTATGAATTATTCTTCTGGTTGCTATAATAGTGAATATTATAATAGTGTATAGAGTTCAGTACAGAGAATTATACATAGCATTTCTCCACCTAGTAATACAGATAATTAGATCTTATTCATGCCCTTAAAGAGTCAAGCTTAAAAGACTATGAGTTTTCTTTCTTTTCCCTCTGTTTCTTATTTACCTTTTCATCTTTCTCTTGATATCTGTGGTTGAGTGTCAAACTTTCCATTTAGTCTCAGTCTCTTTTGTGCAAAAACTTGGAATTCTTCAATTTTGTTGAATGCCCATACTTTCCCCTGAAAGTATATGGTTAGTTTCGCTGGGTAGTTGATTCGTGGCTGAAGGCCCAGCTCTCTTGCCTTCCTGAATATTGTATTCCAAGCCTTGCGGTCTTTTAGTGTTGAGGCTGCCAGATCCTGTGTGATCCTTATTGGTGCTCCTTGATATTTGAATTGTCTCTTTCTGGCTTCTTGTAAGATTTTTTCTTTGACTCGAAAGGTTTTCAATTTCGCTATTATATTTCTGGGTGTTGACTTTTCTGGGTCCAGTGTAGAGGGTGTTCTATGGATCCTTTCAATGTCTATATTGCCCTCTTGTTGTAGAACTTCAGGGCAATTTTGCTGAATAATTTCTTTAAGTATGGAGTCCAAGTTTCTATTAATTTCTGCCTTTTCTGGAATACCAATGATTCTCAAGTTGTCTCTTCTAGACTGGTTTTCTTGGTCTGTCACTCTCTCATTGAGATATTTCA